>NW_010317305.1:7386-38906 GCF_000700745.2 Antrostomus carolinensis | reverse complement strand
GGCCATGGGTGTAAGCTGGAACACAAGAGGTTCTGTTTAAACTTCATAAGAAACTTCTTTACAGTGAGGGTGACAGAGCACTGGAACAGGCTGCCCAGGGAGGTTGTGGAGTTTCCTTCTCTGGAGACATTCAAAACCCGCCTGGATGCCTTTCTATGTGATCTCATTTAGGTTCCGGCAGGGCGATTGGACTAGATGACCTTTCGAGGTCCTTTCCAATCCCTAACATTCTGTGATTCTGTGAAGTGGTAACACTCAGAGTAATTAATGTAAATTAGCCAGGTAGGTGACTTTAAATGTAGGTAAATAAACAAATTCAGCTCCTGCAAGGAGATACCTTGTTCTGTCTATAGTGCAAAGAATAACATTGAGTAAACTCAGAAAAGGTATTTTCAAAGCTCTTGCTGCATTGGTTTCTGCTTTAAAACCTCATATATTTGACCATGAGAGTCTCTCTGCCTTACGCAGAGAGCATACTGCAAGTCCAAATGCACTAGACACACAATGGAAGTGGGTACAGAGGAAGGGCTGGAGGGACAGTTTGGTAACCAGAGCCACATCCGGGCGAGATGGTTGCTCTGCGCTGCATGGCCCTGGGTTGGGTCCAGCCATGCTGCACATGGTCAGCCCTTGTATTCCCCATCCTGTATGAGTACCAGGTGCTGCCAGAGCAGAACCAACACATTTTGGGTCCAATGCTCCACAGAAAGACAGCATGCTCACAGCAGCTGTCTGCCACCAAACTGCCAGCTGGGTCAGAGCACGAGTATCTTAAGAAACGAGCAATAGACTAATAGTTATTGTAACTTCCAAGCAGCTTATGGGAATCTCTCAGGACAGCATACAAAAGCTTTTTGCCTAAAGAATTTTCTCCAGATGCAGAAACTTCAGTTAAGCCTCTTATTTTCATTGGAATGCTGTGTCCCGTGCTGGCTCACACCCCTGGCCAGGTCTGTGCCCATGGCCAGGTTGCTGCGTTTACGTCAGCCCCCTGCCCCACCACTGCCCTTTGCCTTCTTCTCTCCCCACCCCAGATGGAGCCAGGGCAGAAGCAATGTACAAATGATGAGGAACACAGCTTTTACATTTCCACTGCAAAATAAGATATGCTTCTTCTGGTGGCAGAAAGCAGAGATAACACCCCAAGACACTAAAACATTAGCTGCCCTCCCAGTCCCCTGTCCCACGGATGGCAGAGAAACCACACAAGTGCTCGTGCCCTCACCTTGCTGGGGTTGTTCCTCCCAGTGGGACAGGACTGGGGACTGCCACTGCTGTAACTCCAGCCCGTCTCCTGCAAGATGTCAGGGGTCTGCTGCCTGGTCTGCCGTGACACGATGAAGTGAACCTGCTTCTCGCTGGCCTGTGGGAGAAGGTACAGCGTGAATCCCACCACTCCAGCACAATGAATCTCTGCCCTTCAGTTCCAGAGTATTCACAAAATGCAAGTCCCATTTAAGCACAGTCTGGATTTCCTGCTAACATGGTTGCAATGACATAAAGCAGCAGCATCAGTTCAGATCAATAAAGTTCACAAAAGTTTACTGCCAGCTACTTAATACTTCTCCTGAAAATTTGGTGCTAATTCTGAAGAACCCTTCTTATCTGCCCCAAATTTGGTTGGAAGCAATCATCCACCACACTGAGTGTTGATCAGCTCTTGCACACCCTACATCACCACTGCAGAGCAGCAGTGTCCCTGACACAGGAGAGAGAGGGACAACCAGAGCTGCTGCTGCTGCTAGACCAGAACCCTGAAAAAGATGCAATTACCCTCTAACAAGGGACGTACTTGAGCCTTGGCTGGTGAAAGTGGGTAATAAATGATGTAAATGAGTCCACCTGCATGCAATGAGCATGGCAAATATAAGGCAGCTGAAAGAAAGGGATATGCAACCATTTTGAGAAGTAAAATACTATTGCATTAGGGCACAGAGACAGAGCACAAACAAGCACACAGAGTAATAGAGTTTAGGATGGGAAACTAGGCCAAGCTCTCACTCTAGAAACAGGAACTGCAAAACAATTTACTCAAAATAAGCTCTAAATGCTTTTAGGCTTTTTTGCACAATGCAGTCATAATACTTATGTGCCTGAGAGATGCTGCAAATCATCTTCTGAGTTATGTTTGCTCATTTTTAAGGTGTTCTGTGTGTGTTTGATATTAGTGTTATTAATTCTGTGTACAGGTGAATTTTTTCTGTCCTATTGAATCACCACTGTTTCCTTAGCAAATGGCTTCATACTTTCCTCAGCGAGGCTCATATGAACCTGCTCAAGACAACAGTGATACAAAGATAGAGCTGAGAGGGAGTGGGGTCTAGCTGGCTAAATCACAGACATCTGCTATAAGGGTGAACCAACATACTGAACTGAGGTGTAGAAATAGCCTCAATGCTATAGAAGCATACTCATAAGATAAAAAAATTAATCCTCTAATCTTCTCCTCTCCAAGCTAAAGACCCTAGTGTTGTGGCAGGCCAGAGGAATTCTTAAGAGCTGGTCACCAGAGGGGCTCCTGCCTGTTTGCTCTCGGGGTATGACCAAGGAACTGCTCAGTGTCTAATGTGGAGCCCCCTGCAAGTGGGTCTGGAGGTCTGATCCCCCTGGGGCTACGGTGGTGATGCCTGTTGGTGCCGCAGCCCCAGGGACATTGGACCTCCAGAGTTGCTTGCTGGCATGCCCTGCTTTCTGGGGAGAAGCTCCAAGGAAAGCTGGCGTTGAACAAGCAGCTGGAAACCAAGCCCAGATCCAGTTGTGCTATTGAAATCAAATCTCCCACAGACAATTAACAGAAGCCAGAGGAGGCCCCTGGGATTTTTGTTTTTATAGTTTGGTTTGTCTTTTCTGGAGCTGGATTCAATAGTAGTAGCTGAGAGTTAAAAGATGACATTTTGAAAAATGTCACTATAGTTAAAAAAAAAAGCAACCTGCCTCTCCTAAACCTCTGACTTCAAGCCTGAGATCTGCATGTTCAGGCTGTGCTATTTCCAAGGAAGGTGATATCTCAGTAAAATATGTTCAGTTCTTTGTTACTTTCCCAGTATCTCAAGGGATGCTAGTTTTTTCACCATCAACTCAAACCTCCACAGCTTCATAATATACCATTTAATACATAGACACATATTTCAAAATAACTTTCTAGATATTTTTACCAGGTCTGTTTTTATGAAATATTAATTCCTGGACTCTGGTCTCAAGTGGTAACCAAAATGTTGTGTTTCCAGAGAAAGGAAACCACCCTGGTCCCTAGTTTGTAATACTATTGAGATGGAACTGAACAATACAAGACTAAACCTCCTAAGGGAATATGACCCCACAAAGATCCAGTTTTCTCTAAAACAAACAATTTCAACTTATGCAACTTCTGTTCAAAACTCATCTGCTGCCACATGGTTAGTCTCAAAGTTGGTTATTTAGAGGAAGGTTGTAAATGTGATTAATTCTCATAGAACAACTAGCAAAAGTTCAACAATTGTGATGTCGCATTTGTCTCCAGGTCAGTCGAGTAATTTCTCAGAAGTCCAGAGTGTTTTAAAAAGTTATCCAAACAATAAGAGCAGCTTTTGTATTTATGTACTTCCATATAAAAACTCATTAACTTTTCTACTGATCAGAATACTAATTACTTCTTCATTCTGATCCTTCCCTCCCTCTTTCCACTTGTTTTTTCCCCACAATTCCTTCACTGTTTTTCATACTGAAGCAAGAATTAAAGAAATGAAGTTAGCTTTGAGACTGAATGCAAGTAATAGCTGAAACAATCTAGTAGAATTAAAATGTGTTACAGCCAAAGCAAATCAAAATTTATGTTACTGCCAAAGCAAATCAAAGAGGGAGGCAGAGACACAGTGGCAACTTCTGAGCACCTAGTAGGCAACTGTATCTTAAAAAAAGGCAGCAGTGCGCATCTCAGCAGAAGCTGCCCCATCTTGGCAGCGGTTGTCACGATGGAGAGGAGGTTATGTGCTCCACACTGGGACAGGGGAAAGAGGGAGAGAGGAGGGTGAACGTCTGGGTGCAGTAAAGTCTGTCTGAAACCGTGCAGCTCGGCATGCTGTGCTCACATGAGCGCCCACTGATCTGTTACCTTGTTCCTTTTCTTGTTGCTCCCATGGAAAACAGATGTGGAATGTCACGTTATTTAGATTAAAAGTGCCGCATCTGACACAAGGCCATGACTAAAGATGACGGGACAAATGGGAAGCAGCAAACTCCCAAGTGTTACGATGTGTGCACGTTCCTAATTAGCACTTACACGTTTTCTTCATTTCAGTTCTTGTGACTAAGCTTATAAACAGCCAGACACCTAATCTACTGATTAACAACTGCTTCACAAATGCTAATGTATAATTGCTAAAGGCCTGAAGGATCAGATTCGTCTCAATTATTCATTATTTAAAAGTCAAAACTATTCAGATTCCACAGAAATCTGACGTTCTCCCAGCTGTGTTTGGCCTAACAAGCCACCACCACCTTTTAGTGAATGTTACTTCTGGTTTTAAAGAAACCAATGGCATATTTGAAGCTTCCACCAACATTAATTTGAAGACCTCAGTGTACTGTGAGTGACACATGCTGAGGTCTCAACAGGCAAGATACTGTTGAGAAATCAGAGGACACAGTAAAACATCCCTTCGTGTAAGAAGCAAATGCAAAACACTTGTGGCTTCAGTATAATGGTTTTTCTCTGGCATAACATGGAAACAGGAAAGGCAAAATGATAATTGATGAAAAAACATGACAAAAAGGACACAGGTTCTGGGAATTTTGCATTAGACAAATTTGATTCATAGAGCTCACATCAATGCTGTGTAATCCTGGATGTTTGGAAACCTGAGTCTCCCCTTTGATGGGCATGTTGTTTAAATTCCCAGGGACTGGTGTGCATTTCAAGCATTATTATAAATAACATACAGTCTTTGGAACCCAGTAAGAGCTTTAGTTGCATTTTTGAACGCTTTTGTGTGAATGGTTTCATTAGTCATTTTTTCCATTTCATCTCTAGGCTGCATGTGTTTTTTGCTTATGAAGCACTGTTGCCTTGTTTTGTAGCCATAAAGAACTGTTCCAAGAAGACCAATTTTTTAGAAAGGTTTTCATTCCAGACTTGTTCCCCTCAGAGAATTTAAACCTCCCCGCCTGTTGCCTTCTGCTTCCAGTTAGTGAGCTACATAAAGTAATCCAGAGAGATGCTGGACCAGAATTTCAACAACTGGCATTATGCAAGGGCATGTTTTTTTCTTTACCTGTGCTATGAACTTCTCAATAAAAGTTGGCTACAGCCAACTGTGAACCTATGCTAAAGGAGGAATCCTTTCCACAAAATGTATGGATGCAAATGCTTCTTTCAATCCAATCCATGTTACCCTGATTATGCCTGTTGGAAAGGGGAAGCAGCCAGCTTGATTTGACATCTTGTTATTGAGGCACATGAAACTCTTCAATATGTGAACACTCTGCATGCCTCCAAATGAAATGTCAAAATGCACAAGTATAATAACTGCTATAAATATGAGATAAAAGCAACAAAAGATTCTTGGCTTTGCTTTTTATGTTGAAGTTTTCTAAAAATGTAGGCTGTAAAGAAAGAAAACAAATTAAAATGGTTCTGGAGGGGAAATTAGGCAGAAGCTGACTGATTTTGTAGCTGAGAAAGGCACAGGGTTTTTTTCTGACAGTTTTGTGGTAAGACTGTTCAGTGCATTGCAGAAGCACCCCTTTAGTTCTCCACATGAGTCTAAATTAAATTTGGCCCCTTCTTTGCAATGAACAGTGAAAATATACTGCTTGGTTTTTGCAAATTTCAGAAACCAGTGTGAAAGCAGTGGTGACAAACCTGTATCAGCTGGGCTGCGCTCTCTGGACTGCCGTACCGATGGTCATGCCCATTGATGGCCAACACCCGGTCATTCTCCTGAAGCTGTCCGTCACGGGCAGCCATGCCTCCTTCCAGTAAGTTGAAAATAAATACCCCCGGTTCATTGGCCCTGCGGACCAGCTTTATTCCCAGCTGCTCATCTGGGCTGCTTTTGTTTAGCACAACATGGAAACTGTCGTCCCTGTTGCAGTGAGCATCAAAGGAAAGTCCGCTGTTTCGGCATCGGTACCTCTGCTCTCGGAGCACTGTCAGTCGGAGCACGTGGCAGGGTTGCTTCAGGATTGACAGGGCATAGTTGTGAGGCACATTTTTTATGTCCATGCCATTTACCTGGAAGTCAGAAGTGGAAATCAGCAGCAGAAAGACTGTCTAATCTGAACTGGCACTGGAGAGGGCAGATCTATTTACGCAGATGTCTTCATACAAAGTGACAAGTGCTATTTCAAACTGTGTCACACAGGAGGCCAAGTTTGTGGTGCAGAACAGTCTTTCCCCCCGAGGAACGGACACTTTATGCCTTTTTTTTCCCCTTTTCTCCCTGATAGTCTCCAGACATACATGTTATATTTCAGCTTTATTATTGCTCTTTTCCAAGCTCCAATATCCTTTCATATATCTTAGTTTTATTCCACTAGCTGCTAATTTCAAATTGCCTTGCTAGCCTTTCCTTTCACTCCCACCACTTTCCTGCTGTTTCCCTTCTTCATTATCTGCCAGCAGTTTTAGGTACAGTAAAAAAAAAAAAAGTTCCCCACTAATGAATCTCTAATTAAAATGAAGAAAAGAGCCTCAAATAGAAGTTTAAATGCCCTGGACATTTACTAGCAATTATGCTGATAAACCACACCAGAGAATTGGACTTTTTATATTTCTCAGTGTTTCCAGGTAAGATTTAGCTCAGATGGTGGTAAAACTGCCTAACTGACACTTCTTTAATTTGGCTGGGGAAATGAAAGGGCAAAAAAAGAGCTTCCAGTCAGTCCTGTCATGTCCATGTGTGTAAGAGTGACTAGGCATTGCACTTTATCACTGCTAAATGAAAACCAGTTGCAAGGTTGTAATTCGTTGCTGTCTGGAAAGCCTGAATCAGACAAGTTATTTCCTTGTAGTTTTACATTGCACAGGTTGAACTATTTAAATATTAAGAAACATCTCCAATCTGCAACAGAAATGTTCACCAGCACAGAAAAAAGCGTTCAACTGATGTTTGTATTTGCAGACTGCCTGTGCAGCACAACGGGGCTGTCCCCACTGCAGTCTGACGGGGGGACTGCACCCCTAGAAACACAACTCAACTAACTTTAAGTTGTCAGCTTGGGTACCATGAACGGCAAGAGCTGCACTAGCATGGGACTGAAATTGCTGGGGTCCTTGGTAAATCCCTGGGTAGTCATAGAATCATAGAACAGAATCATAGAATTGTTTTGGTTGGAAAAGACCTTTAAGATCATCAAGTCCAACTGATTCATCTAGTGCAACCAACCACTGATGTGGAGAGTTGAGCCAGGCCTGTTCATGCTGTAATCACAGCTTCCCACTGGAGTCTGGATGTGCCCTGCACAAATAGTTTTGGCTGAGTAGTGCTGTTAAATCTGCCGCTTTGTGCTGGCACCAGTACAAAAAGCCTCCCCAAAAATGCTATTGCTGAAGCCACTGTTCACAAGATACATGATCTTGAACCACCTGGCCTAATTCTTGTTCATCCGTTAAACATTTCTATAGAAACAGAAGAGGAAGTAGCAGCCAACAGCTAATGCCTAAATGCTGCTCAAGTTTGTTCTTGGAGATGTCACCTGTGGCTGCTGGTGGAGCAATGCCCCCAAAATAGAGCAGGCAGAGTCTCACGCTTTCAGTCCCCTCGCACCTATCTTGGTGTACGGGGGATGTAAGGCAGTAGAAACCTAACTGAGATTTAAACCCACAGTTTGGCAGAAATAAACTGGACAAAAAGACCAGCATCTGCTTTCAATAAAAAAAAAAAAAACAACAAAACTTTTGCACCAGTAGGTCAGAAATGCCAACAGTCTACTGCACTACATTGCATTTCATATCTAGCATTTTTGGGTAGAAATCAGAGAGATCTGGTAGTGTATAGGAAAAATAAATCTGTGAGCCTCAAAGAAGTCATCACAGCATGCAGAGGAACTGAACATTTTTCTGCATGCATTATTCCACCCACACAAATAAACAGCATTGCAAATCTCATCTCATGATCAATTTATACCATGTTATTCTTTTTTAGGATACTTTTATTTTATACCTCCATAGTACTGTACCTTTAGTATCATGTCTCCAGGCAGCAGTCTTCCATCTCTGGCAATTACCCCATCTCGATAAATATGCTGTATAATAATGTGAGCCAAAGGAGTCTCACTGCCTCCCACAATCCTAATGGCCAGGTTTTCATGGGGATCGGTACGGTTGATCTTAATGCAGGTGATTTCCCCATCTGGAATCAGGTGATACAACCTTGGAAAACCTAGAAATGCACATTGTAAGGTATTTATTTGACACCACAGCTTTGCTTCATCAAAATACACTCCGCACATATTCAAGTACCTGCCAGTTATCCAAACTAGGTTTTATGCATGGATGTGATTTACACTAAGTGGGGAGGAAAGGATACGTATGTTTGCTGAGTGGACTTGAAGGGATCTTTTTTTAATTAATACATTCAAACTTCCTTTTTCCCAACAAAACAGAGCCTTAAACCATTGATATAATCCAGACAGATGAAATGTACTTAAAACCAGTTAAACATGCTAATATATTAAGGGACAAAATACATTTTTAGTCACCAGAGACCCCTCTGAACCAGGCCATGGTTCCTCGCTGGCCCTACAGCAGGTGGGCATGGACACCTCAACAAACATCCATCCCTGCTGTGGTGGGATGTATACCCTGTCTCACTGGTAGCATCCCAGGCTGCCCTGTTTTCCCCCATTTTTAGTGCCATAGCTAAGGATGGGGTGCTTGGCTTGTGACATCCAAGGAAGTGGGTTTTTTTTTTACCTTTAGCTAACAGGAAGGCAAGATTTCTCAAGTAACCTAAAGCACACAAGAGTTTCCCTGCCAGACCCCTCTCCTTTCATCACTGCTCGAACTCTAGGAAGTAGGAATGACTGGCTCTTACCGTGACGTGTCTGTATTAAAACCACAGCATGCTCAAGGTGCCTGGAGGGAAAGATCTCTGCTGGCCCTGGCAATCTGGGTGTGGGGAAGAGGGACTAAAGTTGGGCAGGGGTCTTTTTTTTATTTATTTATAATGCAGTGGATAAGAGTATCCTCTTCCAAACCCTACTTTTCAACTGGTATGTTTGCTTTCACAGCATGTCACTAATACTTTCTTTCCTTATAGGTCAATCCAAAATTTTAATCCACATTCAACAGTGAGTAAAGCTGAAATAAAAGTGCCAATGATTTCTCCAGCACAGGTGTATCAGTCTGCAATTATTTTGAATCCCCCATAAGTGAGAGAAAGGTTTTGAATTTTTTGTGTGTGAGTCCAATCCAGCGTTTATATGAAAAACCTGTAAATCAAAAAATTAAGTGCTAATATTTTTTCAATAACCTATTTTAGAAATGAAAGTATAGTGACTGCTACTGAATAGCAGTAAAGTGTTAAATGAAAATTAACAGAGCAGTATCTGAAATAGAATAAATATTTTCTACTACAGAATTAGCAGGCAACAAACCAGCAAGGCACCAAAACCTTTTGGGAGAGAGCAAGAGAAAAGAAAGAACAGGAAAAAAATATTAAGAAACACCATGTTGCATCCCTTACCACTTCTTTGATCATATGCTCTTCGGGGCGGGAAGCTCTCTTCCTCCACGTCTGTAAAAATCACCTACCAGCACAGACTTCGACTTTGTGGTCTTACACAGAGTTGACAGGCAATAAAAGTCTATCTAGATAGCTATACAGCCTTTATCAACCTAATATCCAGGTATTAATTTAGTTTACACTCTTGTAGTATCAGTTTCTGTGCTAATATGGGTTTGCTTCAGTCTTGCACACAACTTCGATGTCTCAGGAATAGAAGGTACTTTATTTTCCCCATACTTCTCTTTTTTCTGAACATTATTTGCCAAGCTTGTAACTTGTTTGCTTCTTTCTAGCCTGAAGGATGGATTCACTCCATCTGAATCCAGGTCCCTAAGCCAAATACATAATTTGGTGATGTATTTGTTCAGGCTTCCTTTATAGTGCATGAGCACCCAAAGGGAGCAATACCTGCTTCACAACTAAATCATCCCTGGAGCTGCTTACATAGCAGCTCTCCACTGCTATGTAAGAACAAGCAGCCAATTAGCTCTGGCATCTCAATGAGGTGCTTAAAGTCAGATGCTACAAGTACTCCTCAAAAATCACCACAGGCCTGATGCCTGCATGAGAATAAGCATGCACATTTTACACTCTAAGTGTGGTATTTATATGTAAAAATGCAAAAGATAATCTGGACTCCCAGATCTTCTCTGCATCGAAATAACATAAATAAATATCTCTGTATATTTTGCAAACTACCAAAGCAGTCCTATAGCAAAACTACTTCCATTTCCCATTGCATGATGATTCACCTCATGTCCTAACACACTGTGCTTTTCAACCCGAACACTCATTCCCACATAACACATTCCAATAACTTTTCTAAAGGAATTACCCAGTTATATTCCTTGACCATGGAGAGCTGTAGACTGAACAAGTTATTGACACTCTCAAGTTATTTCAGTCTGTAACTATCCCAAAGCAAAATCAGAACAGTGAATGAGTCTCTACACTTACATGAGAGTTACACATCTTTATATAAGGTATAAACTTATATCTTTGCATCTTGAATAATGCTTTAATTAGTTCATTAAGTCTTCCAGTGGCCCTTGGCTGACTTTTAATATGACTTTATGCAGACTATTTTAGTGAAATCTTTAGTACCTAATTTCCTTCTGAAGCGTGCAGTCTACAACAAAATAAATCTTTCCAGGGCATTTTTCTTGCCAGTCTGCAAGTCATTAGGTTTCTCTTTTCATAGTTAGCAGGATGTACTGCCTGACTTCCTGTCTTCATTTGATTTGTGTTCTTTATCTAATATAATTAATAAATTGCACCATTTTCTCAGATGGGCCAAGCAACCAAAATAACTCCATGATTCCTTAATTTCTGCCTCTTATTTTCATCCCAGATGTATACATGCATGTTTGTATTACCAACACCTTATTGTCATAAGTGAAAGACCAATGCCTGTTTTGATGAACTAACAGTGAGTTTGACAAACTAAAAGTATAAAATACACAAATACATGTTTTTTTGAATAAGAAAATTCACAATCACTTTTTCAACAAACAGCCTGCATACATTGTGTACAGTTTAATCAAAACCTACCATGCCTATTCCAAGATGATACCATGTCTGGAAAGCAATATCTTCAACCTGAATTTTTCTAATGTATATACCATACCCAGAAAAGGTGGACCCTGCTTCAGCATCTGGTTGCATACAGTGAATGGGGCCTCACAGCCCAATTTAAGGGACTCCAGCTGGGTTGAGGGCTTGCACCATTCACGTATACACAGCCTGTTGTGAGGCTAAAGCATCAGTTTGCACAGACCCCATTTTCCAGCCCTTACACTCTTAATTAGAATTCTCCGTTCTCTTTGAACAGGTTTTCCAGAGCAGGAAAACCCAGGAGTATTGCATACCTTTCTTTACCATTTTATATTTCCAGTCCTTAAATATCGAAGAGCTGCTGAATCTAGAAAGAAGTAAACTTTCTGTCTTGTTTTTGGTGATTCTTGCAGGTTTTCCCGCAGACTGTTGTGTGTTTGTCACCGGGGGTTGTAGGGAGCATTCTGAATCTGTCAATATAATAAAATGTCATCTGCATTCAGAAAGATTGTGTGTGCTTTTTCCTCAAGCAATATTTTCTTATATTAGTGTGCAATTTTATTGATATTTTCACACATGCCATTACAGTAACAAATAACACAGGAGAGACTAGCTTTACACAGTAAACTCTGCTTGTCTGGTATGATGTGAGACACCAAACACTCCTTAGTATAGTGACAATAAGACTGAAATACAAAATTTTAAGTATGCTTAATATTTTATCCCCATAGTTTATAATACTTAATGGTAGCATTCCTTCAGTGCTCAGGTTTCAGCTGACTTCCGTGTGCACCATGCTCCTTCTGACAGTGCTGCCATCAGGATAACTTCTGCCTTCATTCCCAGTATTGAGTGTGACAAAGCACTGTGTAATGTTTGCTATGACTCTTGAGTCCAGATTAATCAAAGATCACTGTAAACAAAACTTGTGTCTCAGGTTGCAAGTCATTATTTAGATCAGAAGGTCTGTCTGATGTGAGGTGCCAGCCCATCCCCACAGATAAGGCTATCTGCAAGGACACACGCTCATGCTTCCCAACACCTGGTCACCAGAATTTAAATGAAGCTTGTGTAACCTATTCTTGGAAAATTCTTGTGTCTGTGAATGTCACATCCACTTGTGTTAGTGTGGGACTATGTTCTGCAATTCTTCCTTCCCAATTGATTTTCATTTAGCATTTCATCCTCCCAGTGGTTTGCCATCATTGTGATTTAATGTCTTCCATTAGTTCTCCAGGGACGCTGATCTGACGCAGGTAGAAGACATTGCCAGCTCTAATGTCTCTTCTTGCTTCAGGACATTCCTCCCACCAATGGAGTCCCAAAAGAACTAAAATGAAACTGCTGTAGAGTTGAATGTGTCTCAAAGGTGTTGTGGTTATCTCATCTACAGCAGGCAAAGTTTATCAGTCTGCAGTGGAAGAAATGCTACAGGGCCAATCCCGTTCTTCTGGAAGTGGCCTGGCTCATCATCCCAGAGTCAAGTGCTTTGAACCAGTTCTGTAAGATTTCCGACAGCTGTTTTGGGAAATTGGAACTGCAACTGAATAAAATCTGGGGAAAACAGGAACAGTGTGGGATTCCTGTGAGGTGCATCCTTCCTGAGACAGAACTTGGGCTGTGCTGTCTTGACCTGGGGCTGGAGAGGCCACTTTCTTTTCTGCACATAGATAACCTTAATGCCATGAAATGGTTGATACTTAGAGCCATCTGTGTTTCACTTACTTACCTTCCTTTTCTTCATGTGTCTTTCCCAAACATTGAAGTATTTATAATATCTATCTATCTATCTATTTATATACATATATATATATATACTACAACAGGGCTCAGACTGGACAGCAGGAGTGAGATACACCCATACAACAGGCGAGTCTGTTCTGTGGTCTTGCCACTGCCTGCCAGGGCTGCCTTGGTCTTGACTGCTGCAAAGCAATAACAGATGGTAGAACTGCACCCACCATGAGACCAAGAAGAATGAGTTTGACTTTGAACAACATTTGACATCCTCAAGCAATCATAAATTCAATTTATTTTACAATGGCTTGACTGCAAAATGGAACTGATGAACATTTTTGAAAACCAGCAGCACAGCTCCCTTTTACTGTAAAACTGCATAGAGGATTTTGCAGTTGCATTCCCAAATTCTTTCCTCCTAAAGTGTTAGCTGGTTTACGACTTTTATTTGTAGATCAGTTTGAGCAAAGAGTATATATACGTAGTCTTTCTTGGAAGTGAATTTAAAGAGTGTGATGCCGAATTAAGAGCACAGTGATACAAATAAGCATAGCAAAACTGGAGTGGTCTTTGCTTGGAGATATTTTGTCACTTAAGTAGATTGTCAAGGTCATTTACACTTGTAGATCCAGTCAGAAGATATTACATCTTAAATGCACTAGTGCCAGAAGGATGTCCCTGTCACCTTCCCTCACATTTCGGAGTGAAACCATTGCTTCTAAACTTTCCTAACTTCTACTTCAGACTTGGAAAGCTATTTGTAGCTGTAAATGCTATTAATGAGATTACTCTTAGCTCTCAGGAAGATTTCACAAGCTGAAGTGTTGAACTACATGCAAATACTTCTTTGCATAGGTTATTTACAAATGACCAAATTATTAAAAATGAGAAAATCTTAATGCCTCCTTCCCCCAAACATTTTCTCATCAGTGTTTGCACTTTTCATTCACTTCTAACATTTTCTTCTGTTTGGACAATGAACAGTGCTCTGCTGAAAATATCATCAAAACATTTAAACAGAAGAGCAAAGAAGGTCTGAATCATTTAAATCCAAAATGGGTGCATATGACATTGTTTAAACAGATCGAATCAGAGGTTGTAAATGAAATTCATGAAGCAATTGTCTCAGTGCAGGACTGCTACCAGCTCCACATGTAAGACAGCATCAGACTATTTACTGATGGATCGATGGGCTGAGGCCAATGATATGAAGTTCAATAAGGCCAAGTGCTGGGTCCTGCAGCTGGGTCACAACAACCCCATGCAATGCTACAGGTTTGGGGAGGAGTGGCTGGAGAGGTGTCCAGCAGAAAAGGACCTGGGGGTACTGGTCAACAGCTGGCTGAATATGAGCCATCAGTGTTCCCAGGTGGCCAAGAAGGCCAACGGCACCCTGGCCTGTATCAGAAATAGCGTGACCAGTAGGAGCAAGGGAAGTGATTGTCCCTTGTATTCAGCACTGGTGCAGTCGCACCTCAAGTACTGTATCCAGTTTTGGGCCTCTCACTACAAGAAGGACATTGAGGTGCTTGAGTTTGTCCAAAGAAGGACGACGAAGCCGGTGAAGGGGCTGGAGAACAAGTCTTATGAGGAGTGGCTAAGGGAGCTGGGGTTGTTTAGCCTGGAGAAGAGGAGGCTGAGGGGAGACCTTTTCACTCTCGACAACTACCTGAAGGGAGGTTGTAAAGAGGTGGGTGTTGGTCTGTTCTCCCAGGTAACGGGTGAAAGAATGAGAGTTAATGGCTACAAGTTGCAGCAGGGGAGGTTTAGCTTGGATATTAGGAAAAATTTCTTCACAGAAAGGGTAGTCAAACATTGGAACAGGCTGCCCAGGGAAGTGGTGGAGTCACCATCCCTGGTGGTATTTAAAAGACAGGTAGATGAGGTGCTTAGGGACATGGTTTAGAGATGGGATTGGTAGTGATAGGTTAATGGTTGGACTCGATGCTCTCAAAGGTCTTTTCCAACCACTATGATTCTATGATTCTATTTCTCTGCTGTAATTATAAGAGAAACACATTTGCTGTTATACATCAGTTTCCCTGGGTAGCAAAGGAGTTTTCCAAACCCAGTACTGCATTCAACTTCAACTTAAGCAGAATCATGGATATTTGAATATTTTTCCTCCCACATTAGGAATGATTATTTTGTCTTGCACCCTCACAATTATATTGCAGCTGAGCATTAGTCCAACAGACATATCAGCTTCAAATTAAGGCACCTACATGCTCTTCAGTGGGCATATAGTTAATTTTACATCAGTGCTGCTGATCCTGAGGGCCAATACATAGGTGTGCACTATGGTTTTCATTCTCAGAGCTCCTTTGACCAAAACACAGGTCAAATAGAGACATCTGAACTAAGATGAGGGAATTCTGAAAACTGGGGGCAAATGGACTGTAACAGATTGAGCTTTGCCAGATGATCTGACAGCTCCTTTATCAAGAAGGGGTTATTAGCAAGAAGGGGTTATTTCACTCTGTGCCCACTGTGAGGCTGGCAGAGTCTCAGCTTTATTCTCCTCAGGCACTGATTAAATCTGGTGAGGAAAGGAGCCACCAGAGAGGTGGTAGGGTGTTGTCCTATTTCCTGGAGCAATGAGGCATGGTTGAAGTGTGCTCTCAGGTGGTCCCAGACATGCACCTGTGAAACATGGGACAAGGCAGCAGCAGCTTTCACACCAGGTGTGGGGACCTCTGAAGCCAGGAACCACCACCCACAGGAGCACCTCCACTCCCAGGAGAGCAGAGTGGCAATGGAGACAGACACGTAGGGCTGCCTTTTTCCAATGGGTTTGGGCTGGGCATTTCATGAGCACAGTACAGACCATACTGCAGCTCTCCGTAAAGATTGACCAGCAGCTCTAACCAGGAATCCAACTGTAGACTGTTAAGAACAGATGAGGACTTAAAAATATATATAAAAGAAGAAAACACACAGATCTGGAGAAGAAAACAAGCAACCAGCTGGCAGGATGATGATAACTGTTGCAGAAAGGAGTATATTCATTTCCTCCTCCAACAGGAAGGAACCAAGAGTGCCTTTGAGATGCCGTTACCCAAAGCACCTGTTGCAAAGGACTGAGTAGAGATCTTTGTTAATGTTGTATTTGTATCACTGCAAGTTACTTGCTTGCATTTTTTTTTAAAGACCAAATTCCAGAACTGTGTAATCAAAATGTACTATTTGCATATGTAATTAATATAGTAATTTAGGTACCCAGCTTCTGTGATCTCATATGTAAGCATAACTGCTCATTAAGTAATTACATGCCTATCTGGTTTTTCCAGTGCAGTAGAATATATTTGGAAGTTTACAGGCATGCTTGGTGCAGAGGAATGAAACCACAGGCAGAATCAAGGAGAGAATGACAATCTTGACACTGTTGATGTGGCCTTGGAATGATTGCCACTTCAGAGCCTCATTATATGTCCCTTAAAAAGGAGACAAAAGTGCTTTTCATTCTGCTGAAGGTGTAAAGACCAGTGTAGTCTTCACACCACTTTCTGTTAACATCTGGATTACACTGGGTTACTGGATAGGTACTGTTGTCATCCAGATCATCCACACACTCTGGACATGAATCCAGGCTCTCAGTGGAACAATTACTAATGTCAACTATAAGCCTAGGTAGAAAATGGCCATAAAAATGTCTATGCCCCATGCCCCTGAAGATATGTCTTTTGAAAAGTATGAACTTGAGACATGCAGAATTTCACTCCAGCTGAAGAAGGGCAACCCTTAGCTTACAAAGGATTTAACAGTTCCTAGGGAATGAGAAACATACCTGTCTGCTAAAAGACAGCCACAGACAACTTATTTGCAAAATTTTACTTGGGGAAAAAACCCCAAATATTAGGGACAGTAAAGCTATTAAAGATGTTTCCAGGCCAAGGAATAGATTCACATTATTTTTATGGAAAAGGTTCACATTTTTTATCAGGCTTTATTTTGGCTACATTAGCAAGTATGTGGACTAGGAGAATAAGTACCAAGAACACAGTAATGTAGTGAAACTCTCCTGAAGGAATAAGCAAATAAAGCTTAAGAAATATTGAACACTGTTCTCTGAATCACAGCTTCAAGAATAATGATGCCTAAACACAGCATTTGGCAGTCTTTTGTCCTTATTTTGTGTTTAAATGACAGCTTGAAATATAGAGCAAAAGGAAGCTGGATATTTTGTATTCTTAAAACCCTTACCCTGGACAATTGATCTGGGAAGAGACGTGAGGTGATGAGTCATCAGGCAAAGGAATAATAAACTCAGTGAAGACCTTGATTAAGACAACGATTCCCACTCTATCATCACTTCCTCTTGATGCACGAATGCTAATGTTGGCTTTATAATTACAGTCCAAAGCAATTAGTAACATTTGCTTACTGCTTTGAGAATGCCAAATGTTAAGTGTTACTGCCTGCCAGACCCCTCATCCTTGACATACGTCAGACAAACTTGCCTCTCTCCCCTGTTTAAGAGCAGAGCACTCTTACCTCATCACCTGCCTGGCTGAGGTAATACAAGTCTGTCACCAAGGATCCCACAGAAATGCTGGAATAATTACAGTTCATACCATCCTCCCACTGGGAATTTCCAGTGCTTCATAAACATTAGGCAAAACTAATGAATTTTCTACAATGTATGATCATTGTGATCCGTTTGCTTTAGGGGGACAGACACATGCTGATGAAACCTCTTGAATAAAATGATACAGCAAATCAATGACAGCTCCAGTAATAGATCCCAGATGCCCAGATCCCACATCCCGCATGTTAGATACTGGTCTGGCTGTAGCACGCAGGCTGTTACCAGAACAGCCCTACGTGAGGTCTCGCACACCCCAGTAATATTCTTGCCTGCCAGTCACTAACAACTTTTTAAAGAAGAAAATAAGGAAAGATTGAGTTTTCTGGGTTCTTTTATCACGCACAGCCCACCACATAAAAGGCATGTTAGTCATGGGCATACAGTTCTCATGTGGATAGGGTCCCCTACCCCATTTTAAGTAATAACACAAGGAGAACAAAGCATTACCTTCCTCTCCAGCAGCAGAGTTCCCAACAGTCTCCCTTTCCCGGTCAGCCTGGTTGGAAACAGCGCTTCCACTTTTTGTCCTTCGAAGAACACTGAATGCCTTGTTTATTTTTTTAAAAGATCTGCTTCTTATGGTGGAGCGTTCAAAGTGTCGAGCTGCAACAGCAGGAAAAAAAAATCAATACAATTCAGCAGTTCTGGGCTAGAACCACATAATTTCTGCAGCCATCAGCCTATGATGGGGCATAACATCAACAGCAAGGTTGTTTGCACTTTGCCTTTGCACCTGACTCCAGTTGATACTCCAGGTTTGTACCCACCTGAATCTGGGTACAATTATCCTACCTCTGTCCCACACCCTGGTATTGCCACCTTCCCTGTCCATTTTGCCAGCCACACACAGAAATCTCCTGTGAGTGTGGTAGCCTGGGAGATAATAATCCTTAGTAAAGGCAGAATCAGCAGCAATCCTGTGAAAAAATGCATATAAAAGGAAGAAGCACTGCCTTTCCCAAGCTGTATATATTTTGCAAAAAAAACCCCATCAAAATTGGAAGTTGTTAAAGACTCTTATTGAAAAACACTCCACACTACCGCCTCAAAATTCTGCAATGCTTACAGCAATAACCAACAATTTCCTGTCAAAAATTCAAAGATTATAAGGTGGGAGGGACCAGCTAAGATGTATCTTCTAACCTGGGTAAGGCAATACCATAGAAAAGTCATAATACTTTCAAAACATGTCACTCTCCCCCATCTCACTGAAGATATCTTTGTCACTGTGGCTGTTCTGTCTTCAAGCTCTGCATGCTAGCCAAGCATTGTAATCTAATAATATAACATTCCCTCAAACCAGACTGTGGCCTCTAAACTCAATAAAACTGTCGGGATTTAATTTCATTCTGGTGTTCTCTTCTTGCCCCCTCTCTTTCCTCGCCTCTTAGCCCCATGCACACAAGAGGATAGTGCTGCTCATTTCCCAGTCTTTCTTCAGCCCTTCATCCATTCTCCCAACACGCAGCTGGTGCAACACAAGGTTGGCTATTCATTTTGGCTTCAGAGTCACAGAATCACAGAATTGCCTAGATTGGAAAAGACCTTTAAGATCATGTCCAATCATTAAGCTCACACCGACAAGTCCCCTACTAAGCTATGTCCCTAAGCACTATGTCTATGCGACTCAAATTTCTGCAGGAATCGGGACTCCACCACTGCCCTGGGCGACCTGGTCCAATGCCTGGTAAGCCTTTCAGTAAAGAAATTATTCCTAATATCCCATCTAAACTTCCCTCAGCACAACTTGAGGCCATTAAAAATTTATAAATAATATTTAATGCCGGTGCAATCCTCCTTCTGGTGGCCATGCTGCAGGATGTGCCGGACCCGTTGTGGGTACTGTGGCTCACTGGGCTCTGGGCTGGCGGCAGGCACGGAGGGTGAGACGCATGTGGGATGGCTCCCTGTGGGCCACGGTGGGCTGCAGCTGCCCAGATGTGCTCCTCCAACCAGCCACCTCTCCTCTGAGCCCACCAAAGCCCAGCCTTTCCCATCAAGGAGTCCTCAAATACAAATTTTGAACTCACCATTACTGCTTCTGAGTCTGCCTTTGGCCAGGCCGTGGTTTTCAAATACGACACTCATTAGAGCTGAGTGCAGTGTCACAGGGTGAAGGATCAAGGAAAGGTTTCCTGGTGTAAATCACCCTTGACTATGGTTATTTCAGTAGGACTAGCTCCTCCGAGCTGTACCTCCCTCACATGCTGGAAAACAATCCCCAAGCTCCCAAGGCACTTAAGGTTTGTTTTCCTGCAAATACTTGGCAACTGCCAAACACAGTTCTCAACAGGCTTTTGGGTAGGTGCCCATGGCATGGTCTATGTGAGTTACTTGGGCCACCACGTTTTGGTGAAGCTATTACACAGCTACACCATCTCCCTGGCACATCATGAATGTCATTTGCTCTTCCAACTGAACTGACTTGCCTAAACAATCTTTCTTAAGACCTGCGGTTTGCATGTGTGCAGCTAGTCCATCTTCAGCTTGATGCTGCCCCAGCTGAGCAAATTTGGTTTTCACCTCAAATCTATTGGGTCACTGAGTGTACAGTTTGATAAGCTTTTTTCTCCCCTTTTTTTTTTTCTTTTTTTTTTAAATCCTCCAACAACATGCGTTTCACAGAAAATGAATGCTGAAAGAGGCCACCAGGCTCTGAAACCATTACTTTTAGTTCTTACTTCTGTTTCGGTTGCAGCGATGCAGGTCTCCGGGGCTGCTTCCTGACTGGCTGTCCTCCGAGGTGGGGCTGAAGGCTGGATTCACTAGCCCCGGCTCGTCTGTCATTAAGGCGATGGCCGCAGCTGCTGACAATTCGGGGCTTAGGGCAGCTACTGCTAAGCTGGAGCCATGGTCTGGAGAGCAGTCTTGGGAACGTCTCTTCCGTTCCTTGGTAAGGCCATAGTGGGATGCTCCTTTACATCTAAGGAGAAGGGAGGGAAAGGGAGACATATAACAAGTTGTATTTAAATGTTGCATACTTAGGAAAATCATCTGGTGCCAAGGAATCATTTGGATTACAAGCAGTGACAATGGTGGCCGATGAAATACGAATGCTTAACAATAGAGAAAAATGCCAGTCCCATCATGTTACACAGAATCAAAAAGACGGAAAACTGTCGTTTAAAGTAACTGAGTTACCACCTTACATGGAAAGACTACTGCTGGTCAAGAGAGCCACCGCCTTGTGTGTAGTCTCGTGTGTATAAATAGTTACTGTGAATGCAAGAGGACTGGAATAACAAGTGGCTAATTAAGCCAGAAGCTACAGTCTGTAATTTCCTCCTTGCCTCTGGTCAATGATGGAGAGCAGGGTAAGGCCTGAGAGCTTCTCCAGGTCTGCTGGTGAATACTAGGAGAAAAGTCACCTTACCCAGCCCTGTACCCTGAAAAACCATCCCAGTCACCAAGGCGGTCACACCGGGAGCACAGCACTGTGGTCTTTCATGCAGGAGGCAGGGTCTGCCCTTCAGGTACAGGCCAATACAGTCAATGAAGGGAGGGCTGCAGGCGGGAGTTGAATGCCCAGGGTCTGCGGCAATCAAGTCCCCACACGGTGCCCATACAGACCATTTACTACTGAAACTGCACCTGATGAATTGCTTTCAAATTCACCCATGGAGATGAAGTCTCCAACTCCGCTATTCCAGGTCAGTTGAAATGCTAAAAAAGAGGGGTCTTTGCCTTGACAGAGGAAGAGGTGCAAGAGGTGGTGGGAGGTACCACTGGCCCCACAGACCCACTAGAGCCAAGGAGGCAGCACAGGGCTCCCACCGAATGACTGAGTACAAGTCCTCAGACCAAGGTCTTGGGCCAGCCTGGGACTTCACCAGTTCGGGGAGCTCAAGGCTGGTGCTGAAATAATTCCGGAGGAACATCCAAATCCTAAATCCTGACTGGACCTCCAAAGCTACAAAATCCTCAGTTTCTGGTGGAGACATGCATGTTGCCAGAGAGCTGAAGATACAGCATTATAAGAGGAAAATGACAAGTCTGCTTTGAAACAATTTGCAGTCCCAACTAGCTTCTCTAGATTCATCCTAAACAGCAAAGGCAGGGCCATGTATGGCATTTCTTTCTTAGGAGTTGTTGAAGAAAGTCACTTGAATGAAATTAAAGGTAGCTGTGCTCTTCATGAGTCAGTATTTAACTAAAGCTATAAAATAACTGAAGGACACAGCAGCTGTGACTTTCCTCCAGCACCACTTCTGCCCAGTACCCACCCACTAGAACATCATTCACTGCATTAAAAAAAATCTGCGTTTTAATCATAATCTTACAAGCTTGGCCTACTTTCAGTTACTATTATCTCCTTCTTCATAGCAAAGGCTAACTGATGACTTTCATAAAAGCCCTGTAGGATGAACTCACAGAAATAGCTGCAGAAAGCCTTAGGGAGAGAGAGAGCTCTTCATAATACATGGCATGCACAAAAGGCAATGCATAACACATTCAGTACACAACGCTAGTGGAATAAGTGTCAGAAAAAGAAGTAGTACACTGAACAGAGGCCTTGGAAGAGAAATGATTTATGGAAGCAGTTCCTGGGACAGAAATATGAGATGAAGACGAGTGACAGAACTCTCTATATCAGCTTCAGAGCAGCAGTATAATTTCTCTTATGGCATTGTCTTTTTATGAGAGACAATTGAATTAAAACCTTTTTTTAGCACTAAATTATGATTTACCATAATTTACCTCATGTGGCTTCTGACAACTTTCATCTTAAAGAGGGAAAAAAAAAACCCCCACCTAAACTGTATCATATTGATGCAACTGTATATGCTTTAAAGTTTGGAAGGGAATGGTTGTGGCAGAAGTTATTTCTAAAACCTTTCACAAGTAAAATGAGGCATCTCAAAAGAAAATTGTCTTATGGAAGAGAAGGTTGGTCAACTATTTCAAAGAAAAAAAAGAAAGCTATTTGGGGCACCTATTCCAAGACAAGAATGCAACAATAATCATGTAAAACAGAAAGGAAGAGCTCTCCAGTATCTACTGCAGCTGGCATTTTCCTATTCCCTCCCAAAAAAGAGGTGTAACTTCCCCATGCCCGAGCATCCCACACTGGCAGGATGCTCTCCTTTACATTCCATACCGAGCAGAACCACAAAGGCCTTCCTCTCAGGCAGCCTACCTAAGCTTCTCCGACACAGTATTTTGGGAACCTGTCGACCTCTCCCACTTGTGGTAAAATCATGTTTACTAATCCAGCCTATGAATGCTCAACAAAATATTTTTTTTAAAGTCTAAAAAGCCAACACAATGAAATTAACACAAAGAAATGGCTCTGGGGTGAATTGTTTGCTGTTCTCAAAAGATACTCTCTTCCTTGCAGAGATCCTGTAAATATTCAGATTATGATGAGATATTCCTACTCCAAATTTTATTTTATTTGCTCTGTTTTCACGATGTCAGTAAAGTTTCAGTAGCTGATATTAGACCATCAGCCTTGTGAATGGGTCCTTGAATGCAGATCTTCTTTATTTTTGGTGGGTTGCATGAAGAGCAACACAAAGATCAGAAGTGGCTCTGCCCAAAGATTCCCAGCTACATGGATTGAACTGCTGCCTGGTGCCCATCTGCACTTCACTACTAAAGCCTTCACTTTCTGTGGAAATCCTCACTTGCCGCTGCTGGCTGCACTGCAGACACCCAGTTAACAGCATCAATCCAACAGCAATGAACAGAAGACAGTTACTTTGAATGTAGAAAGGGCTGACACAGTCTAAAATGTGGCTTATTGGATAAAATGTGGCTTATTGGAGAAGACAAGTTGTCATGATACAAAGCACAAGGCATATCTTTCTAACTCTGCCAGAAATAGTTAAAAGAAAACCAAAGCTCGTAAAGTATGAGCACTGAAGCTATTTCTTAAATAATTGTGGCAGGCATAAATGCACACAAATCAAGCCCTCTTTCTTCAGATTAACACAGTGTCCTTGAAGAAGAAGAAAAAAGTCACAAGCCCTCAAACTTGTAATAAAATCTGCAACAGCATCTCCTCACTTTCATTGTTTTCCTTGTGCTGACACTGCTGTGATAACAAAAAACAGAGGAGATGACTGTCTAAGTGGAATCATATTTATAGTGTCTCAGCTACATTTTTCCATATGGTTGGATTTGGCTCCCAGAAAAGAGAGATCCATAAAAGAGCTACATGCCAGTACTAATTATCTCTCTCACTGTGATTATTAATCAGCTGCCTGATTTACAGCTGGAAGAGTGGGATACCTGATTAACGCAGGCCAGTCAGGAAGCGAACACAACACTGTCTGGTGGCCAAGGTGAACTACAGATTTATGTTCCTTCTCAATTGCCCTGGACAGTGAGGACAACCGTGCAGCCTTATGATACCGAAACAATTTGAAGGCCAAAACCAAGAGAGATAAACAGACATGAATAATGCGTCTTGTACAGTTCATGCTGTTAAAGTAGTGTCACTAGGTGCATACAGGAAACTCAGAAAATAGTTTCTTCCATTTGCATGGCCTCTGTTATGAAGCAGAAATGTGCTGTCTTAAATCCTGGCCATATGAGTTACCCACTAGGCAGTGAGAGGGCAGTGGTGGCTGCTGAAACTTCACCCAGGGCTGCAATTCTGGCTGGCATCAACACCAGTGGCTGCAGGGCAAGCCTCACCCAGTGCCCTGCTCTGCACACGAGGGAGGCTCTGCACTCCAGGTTTCAGGAGCAGCACATCCCAAGCACTGTCCAAAACCCCATGGCTGCCTTAACTTGGTCCTACCATTTGTAAAAACAAGCTTCGGTCATGCTCAAGGCCAACAGAAAACTTTCCACATCATTTGCAAATTCAAATTAAAACAATGGTTTGAAGACAGAGATGCGTTTTCCTTGCAGGATCGCTGACTCGCATAGCAAAGGAGGGTCTGAAAGTGAGGTTGACCTCAAAGATTTCCATTACCCAGGCTGACACAGGGGCAAAACGTAAAAGCAGAACATAAACAAGGACAACTGCATGGATTTTTTTCACTTCACTTCTAGTGATCTAAATGAAACAATATCACAGTATATATGTATATATTCATAGTGTATTTGCTCTTTTAAAAATGCCCTGCTTTCTATCTGTGTCACTTCACAGGCTGCCCCTCTTTCTCCCTGTCTCACACCTTACTGCCTGGGCAGGAAACAGGCTAGAAAAGTGAATCTAGAGAGTGACAGTGCTTGTGAGCCAGGACTGGCACAAATAAACAGAGCAGAAGCTCTCCCTGCCCAGTTCCAGTAGCACTTTCCAAACCTCACTTCCACTGCACTCATATTTTGATGCTGTTTCACTTTAGTGCAGCAGCAACGGACACATTGTCTGAGTGCAATTAAGAATAATGTATACAAAGCACTCAGGATTGCCCAGTAGAGGAAAACACTGCATAATGGGCTGTCATCACTGATCTGAAGCTAAACTCTGATCAGGGTAGACAAGTACATTTCAGCTATACCCTCACTGCAAGTGATCTCATCCCTGTGTAATTTGGGCTTGACACAAGCCAGGATCAAAAGTACCAACAGTCTGTACCACATCCAACCCCATCACACAAACTGTCCTGACTGCTCTGGTACCCCCAAACTGATCTGGTGGAAAGGCTGATGGAGAAACTGGAGGTGACCAACAAGGAGTACCCTGGATAACCTGGTGCTGATAATCTCACTGGTGAGAGGGTCCTGCCGTGTCCGGGAAGGAAGCGGGGGATTTGAATTGGAGAGGTTGTCTCACAAGAAAGTGTTGGCAATTCTTGCCCCATGGGAATCATTCGCACTGTGTGTGCATCAGCAGTGACTGTAGTGCAAACATAACCAAAATACCAACCATACAGATTTCAGGCCAAATGCCTAAACTCTAAGGCTTTCTGAAACTCCACCATAAGAGGCTGAACTGACTTGATCAGTTCTCAGGCAGAAATGACACCAACCCTTCTGATCTTACTTTGTCAACAGTGCACCAGGATCTGGAGCCAAAACAGAAAAAGGAGCAAGGCACCTGAACTCCAATAAATTCCCATGTTACCAGTCGAAGCTAACATGCAGCAAATGCACAATCTCCCTTCCAGATCAGCCATACCAGTGCTTAAGATGCCGGAGACACCAACATCTTCAGCAGAGAAGGTGACCAATGCCCTGCTGCTATTTATACCCAATGATGTTGTATCATCCTTACTTGGAAATCTGGATTCTGTGAATGCTGGTCCTACATGCAAAATTCCTCTTTTTTCCTATATATGAAAATCAATCCTGGAACTGGGTGCTTAAGAGCAATGCTTTTTCCTTGGTAATTCTGAGCCCTTGCAAGGATTAACCACTGCATGAATGCTGCATATGGAAAAAAGCTTCATAAATAAGTACCTGATTTTTTTTTTTTTTAATGCATTTAGCTTTTCTGCTTTTTATAAAGAATTGTGTCATGTCAAGAGCATTCCTCAAGCTACTATAATCACCACCTATGGCTAGGAAGGTCCTGCCTACATTAAACCTTCCTCTATACTCATAAAGAAGGGGATAAGCTGCCTAAAAAGCAGAGCTTAAACTCCTGGATTACAGTTTCTAACCAACATTTGCTGAAAGTCAGGCTGGAAAAACCTTATCTAAATATGTAACTTGAAACAGGCTGTTCTCTGCACCTACACTTGAATTTCATAAAGCCAGCAACATTTCTAGATGCTCACTGCTGCTGTTCTGTGTACTCTGTACCCTAGCACTGATGCACTTGGGTATCCTCTCCCTGATGATCTCCCAGTGTCAAAGGCTTGCCATCTTGTTTGAGGGGGAAAAAACGCTCATTTTTCACCTTAATTAAGCGGGAAATCATCCCAGTTACTGTTACTTTTTCACTTCAATAATCCTATAAACAAAAGCCTTTTAGAGACAGCTTCCTGACACCTGGGGCATCAGGGCTGACTGGGAGGGAGGCGCGGGCTGGCCGCCTGATCCCCGCTGCCTCCGGAGGGTTGAGGATGAGCAATTCCGTCCTACGCTTCCATAAATGCTGCTCTTCTCTGTGTCAGCATGGAGATAGCTACAACAGAAGTTCAGATGAGGCAAATGGCTTCTCTGCTGAGCTGTCAGACGGATTTTCTCATGTTATTTGCTCTCCATTGTCAACCAGAGGTCTTTGCTAAAGTATAAACATGTAGTAGATTTAATGGTTCTATATTTCTGCATTACTACTCTATAAATATTTATAAAAGTCCTCATAACATTTATTTCTTTAAATACTTTCCCACAAGATAGGAAAAAACTCTCAAATATAGATTTTTTTAAGTTTAATTTCTGCATATCCCTGTTAGGATTTCCTAAGGATTTTTTCATGCTTTTTGTTTTAATGAAGCCATCATAATTCAACAAACTCTGGAACTACCCTACTAGCAAAGCCTAAAGTTGTGCTGTGTCTGACCTGTAGAGATCTGACCTCAGGGAAAGGCTGTCATTTTTACAATGCTTTTGCACAATGATGCTGTCAAACAAAATATATTTGTATATTATATAAGGATCATGTGCAGGAATATCTGTATACTTACACTTCCACTTCAGCTACTCTGTGCAAATTTGGGTGCACCACTAGAAAAATGACCTAGAGTTCCCACAGATTAGAAAAAAGAAAAAAAGGTTTTCTAAGCATATGAAGAAAACATATTGAGTGTTGTTTATAATTACTATGTTTGTCATCAGCTACAGTGATGTACTGCCATTCCTATGATTTGGTTGCTGAGAAGGAGGAGCGAGCATGACGAGTGATTTTGGTACTGGCCCTTGTACGTATTTTGCATTGGTGAAGAATGGAATTGACATTCAGATTTCAGTCCCCACAGTTCCCAAAACTACCAATGGCCAGACAGACGGTGCCAGACACAAATTGAACAAGCATTCAATGGAATCCAAATCCGCATTTTAAATTTGACGGTTCATACTAAGGGAAAGGAGAAATGTCCAGATTTCCTAGTAGTTTTCAGTAGGGTTGGAACACATTTTTATTCTTAAATAAATTGTAGATTTTAAATTTCATGTACATGCTATCAAAGTGTCATGTAACATGTGGTTGTGTTTCAGCTTTTTTTTTTCCCCTTCTCTTTAAAAAGCAAAAAGTTGTATTTCAACCACCATCATCAGCTTCTATCATGAAATCTTTTGAAAGGTCCATTAACCTCTATCATGGGAACAGGGAACGGGAGGAAATAGGTAAACAATACGAGTTGCCTGTAATTGTGGGCAAAAATCACAACTGGGATTATTGTGCAATGATCCCAGTTGTTGTTGGGACTGTGCACAAATTCTTGGTCCAGATCATGCTCTCTTCTTCCCCTGACACTTCTTCCAGGCTGTTACTCTCTCACTGATGATTTTGAGACTACAACCATACTGATTTCTCTTCAAGATTCCAGCACTGTTTCAAGTTCTAGTCTTAAGCCATTTAAGCAAATTGCAGCTGTCTTACATATAGGGAAACACAGCTGTAAATTCTAGAGACAGCTGAGATGGACAGGTCAACATATGGGCTGGAAATGCCAGCTTATTTTATAGATTAGCACAGCCTCTGTATCATGCCTAACACAATTACTGCTTTAGAGAAGCCAATATTCACAACTGAATTTGTGGTTTCACCTTTTCTTTCTCCTTCTCCACCTGTGTTTAAGCCACCAGTGCTCTGAAAACACACAAGGGCATCAGCAGCCAGTTCCCACTGCTCACATAAGGCATGGCCTTAGGCTGCTGCTACAGCTTCTACCTTTTCAGTGCTGCCTTTAAATGTAAAGTTTGTAGAGCACAAGCAGACCTCAGGCCACAAGAATGAGGAATTAACCAGAATGAATGATTGCAGTCAGCCTATTAATTGTTATTTGTTCCTAGATTATATAAAAAAACCCCACTTTTCATCACAAGGAAGTTACTGGCCAGAAGTGCAGAATCAGAGTGACCTTGTGTGATACAAAACAACAGCAGTATTTATTTATATTGAACTTACTCAATTAAAATACTGAAGCTTCCCAACGGTAATCTACATATCTCATGCAATCTCCTCACACCAGCTGATACAAACAAGGAAAACAGAGGAGTAGCACACCATCTCTAACTCTTGGTAAGTGCTTAGTTACTGGCACAACAAGGAACCTATGAGTACCTCGGTAGGAGACAGAGCAAAACAGGAGGGAAAAATAAGACACATCGGACTAGCATTTTTGAGCTGGTGAGAGCCTATAAACCTTGCTGATGGCTTCTAGTGCTTTTAGCATTCAACCCATTAATCCTGTTGAAGTGCTATATTAAAATCCTAAAGTACTTCAAAACTCCTTGTGACTTCAGTGAAGCTGGAGCTTGATGAAAACTTTAACAGGTGCTTTCATCACCTGCCAGAATTGCACTGTTTTCTACACAACAACTCTTACAAGCTTCAGCCTTCCTTGTTCTTGAGGAAGGGTAAAACTCAAACACTGTTTCAAAAGAAAGTGAGAAAACACAAATTAGAAAGACCTCTGTGAAGCTTCTTCATGGAAAACTTAGGTACTTATAAATTCTCATATATTCTTTTATCTACAACTGGTGTGCATGAAGGAAAATAACATGCAATGTGTGCCAGTTTGGTATTTGGAAAGTAACATAATGCTTGCCATCAACAGCTGTCAGCTTCATATCTGGTTCTCAGGTTCATTCAAGACCACTCAAAGAACAGCACTACCACTCTGCAATCTCAACCACTGATATTGCCTTATACTAATAAAATAATAATAAAACCTTTTTACAGTAGGAATTGAGATTGTGTGTAATGAGACTGCAGCAGGATCATTAAACATCTTCCTCATTTAGGACCTTAAATGAAAAATGAGCCTAAAGGAAATCACAGCATATATATACCAAGGCTCAAAAAATGTTAATGCTGCTAAAATCAAGTTATCTGTGACAAAAATAACAAGTGCAAAGACAAAGAAATTCTTAAGGCATTGCAATGCTATACTTCATAATACCATATGATTCAATACATTGCATTTCCAAATTATGTGGATATACATATATTTAATGTTAAGAATAAACATTCAGTCTGTTGATTCATGTGTTTTTCATGTTTATTGTTCAGTGTTTTGATCACCGGATTATACTCAACAGGTATAACTAGTCTCCTGGAACTTAGTATCTCAGCATTGTCTTCCCCTCCTTCTATTCCCACCTATACTATAAAAACTCTATGATGCAGTGAGTAAAATATGTTTGCAATGGGACAAAGGGCTTTGGTTTTTTAACAAGAGTGACAATATCAGTGTAACCTGATTCTTGCAGCTAAAGATAGAAGAGCCTGTAAGACAGAAACTTTGTCTTTAGACATACTTAGCACAAATTTCTTTTTAAAATAAAGTGAATTACAATATCTGCTGTCATAGACTCGACAAGTCAGCACTACTGGGAGCAGGTCTGAGACTACTGTTGGCACAAAGCAGTGACGCACAAACATAAGTCTCTAGATGTAAAATAATAAAAAAGATAACACTGCATTCAATTTCAAGGTGTTTCCAACGCAAGACTTGGGTTTACTAATAAGTTCTCCATCAGAATTTGAAATTACAGGAAACATTGGGGCTGAAGTCAGTAATGAATGCTGTCTTTATACCCTCTTATTGACAGAACATACTATGAAGTGCCACCCATAGCTTTAGCTTTGGTGGCATTTGCCTCTGACGTCAGTGACCCAAAAGTCACATAAGATCCATTTTAGGTCAGCATGGGTATCTAAATTACATTGCTAACACATCTTGGTACACCTCAAGCTCTGAAAGCATACTTACTTCCTCATGAGGAAGGTCAGAAGAAGTTGTTCTCAGCACACCTTCTCAGAAGTTGAAAAACCACAGAGATCCCTGTCAGATGCTCAGCTGAGTGCTGAGAAAACATTGACTAAGGCCGCCATGACTAAGTAGCATCTTAAGATGTCACAAATGTTTCCCATTTTAAAAAGTAGTTCACCCATCTTATCAAATCCAATGTTTTATTCAACAAAGACCCTCAATCAGTCCTATAAGAAGGGAACTGCATGTGACTCATGAATCAGTGTGTCTTAAAACCCTGAAACAACATGGGCTTCTTGTAGGGGTAGGGAAGGAGGAGTACAACATTTCCTGGTGTATCACAGAGCTCAGTTTCCAGAATTTCAGCCTAAAGGAGTATTGACACTAGCATAAGAAGTATGTTAAGTAACACTATTGACTTCATATCTCATTACATTATTTTTTTTTTTGTGAAGTTGAGGTAGCCAAATGTACATTTTGCTAGAAAAACACCATTCTGGCTTCTAATCCTCCTAGCTCTGCAGTCTTCCTTGCACATATGGCAGGAAGAGGATGGATCGGATGGATATTACAAGTCCATTTTCAGAACAAAACTCCCCAGGTACTTTGGGCAAGCAAAAATCTTCACTGCTTATGGTTTTATGGGTTCCACCCAGCTGAATATGAGATTATTTCAGTGAGATATTTCACCCTCCCATTAAAATTAACACACATTGTAAAAGCATTTAAAGGCTCCAGAAAGTCCATATCTAGACACAGCACAAGTACGGCTGGAATGTTGTTTACAGTCTTCCAAAAGCTCACATGGTAGGAAATGCTCACTTGGGCTGTAAAAATTGTGAAAAACTTTTTTGAATCACCATTTTTTAACAGAACTATCAGAAACACTTTTAACCTGAATTACTTTAGCCAAATCTGAAAAAAGTCCAATATACTCAGCCCTCTCCCCACATAGGTACCTAAATGCAGTGCTATGCTCAATACCACAGATTGGTACTACATCTCAATACCACATCCAAAAATGTAGCAGTGCATTTTCCCTCCTGTTGTATGCGAACCACTGTCAGCTCTTGCTTGGCAAGGAAGGCTGATGGAGCTTACACCCTCACACCTCAGTTTTCAGGAGTGTTCTAATCACTAGAGCTCATGTCA
>NW_010317305.1:0-7360 GCF_000700745.2 Antrostomus carolinensis | reverse complement strand
CTGCTGAAGCTTATTCAGAGAGGAGGATTAAGCAAGAGGGAGCCCGATCCTATTGCCAAATGAAAAACTGGTGCCTGGGGAGGGAGAATCTTTGTCCTGCTTCAAAGGCTGCTGTGGCTTTTCAGTTGAAGTTGGGAGAGCTGTGTAAGAAAAGGCATTGTTCTCTGTTAGTCTGACCAGTATCAGGGAAAAACTGGCAACGCCATCTGGGCACACAAGCCCTTCTTCAGTCTGAAGCTGAGGGTTCAAATACAGATTGAGAACCTCTCCTTCCAAATATGCCTTGCTTTCTCAGACCACCAGGATTTAACTAATGAATCAAGGAATAAAATGCATGAACTAGGGTGGAAGCAGGAATCCAACCCCAGAAGCCCTTAATTTCAGAAGATGCCTTCAGAAGTGTGCATTGTATTACCAACAACACAAAATGGATTTCCCTGACAAAGGCAAGGATCACAGAATCACAGATCAGCCTAGGCTACAAGGGACCTCAAAAGATCATCTGGTCCAATCTCTCACGGGAAAAGGAGGCTAGATGAGATTATCTAGCACCGTCCCCAAAATCTCATCTTGAAAACCTTCAGTAATGGGAAATCTACCATGTCCCTGGGGATGTTGTTCCAGTGAATGATTGTTCTCACTTAAAAAAGTAAGAGCGGGAGAAAATAACTTTAGCACCATATCTTGCTTTCAGCCCTAGCTGTTCTGGCTGCTGTAGATGCTTGCAGATGCTACAGGTTTCTTTAGTTTTCTTAGTTGCTTCTACTGTCTCAGATTTCATTATATTTTTGCATAGTATAAATAACAAAAAATGTTTTAACTCTGTTTTTTTCTCTAATTATTCAATTAATAAAAATGTTCAGGCTAAGAGGAAGTAATCTCATACCACCCTGTTGCAAAACACACTAACTTATGTACTCATCCTACTAAAATACAGGAAATAGAAAAAAATCCCAAAATGTTCTTTAGGAAGCTGCTCTGTCATTCCCACTTTTATGCCACTGCAATCATGAGAATTAAAATATTCAAGCTCTAATAACTATTTTTGCTTTCAGAATTAAAAAATAAACATCACGCATGCAGCTGGGCACTTAGAACACCACAGGCAAACCTGGGCAGCAGGTTTGGAGTCCTGAACATTGAGCGTGAGCTGCAATTACATTCCTCCAGGTAACCCAAGATGGTGGCCTTGCTCCTGCTGTCCTAGGAGAGGGCACATCCTGCATGACCGTGCTGCTCCCACAAAATGGGTGGAGGCTGTTGTGCATGAGGCTGCCTTGAAATGAAGCCAAGTCATGAATTCTCTGTGACAGGTTGTGGCATCTGGGTGACTCAGCCAGCCTCTGCACCCGAGGCTGTTCCAGCCCAGGCCATGATTTTGTTATATTTAAGTAGACTTGGGTCTCGTTAGCAGTGATGATGGACCCCGTGGAGGAAAACCAAGGTGGCACAGGAAATGAGGTTGGCTCATTATCAGCTCTGAAAGGGGGATAATTACATCTGTCTTCTTCAAACTGAGATGACCCTCGTCCTTTAGAAGGGAGCTGGCAATCTAATCTCTAGCAGCATGCTCATGCCGTGCCTCATCATCTGCTAATTTTCACAGCAAAGGCACTAACTACATCATGACTTAAAATGACCCAAGCCATCATCACCAGATAGGCTCTCCAGCTGGACATTAGCAGACGACAGCATGCGGGGGGCATTGGACATGTTGGCAGCCCAGGTTCAGACATACATAAAACAAATACTATTTGCTTCATATAAATACTACAGCAACAGCCTGTCAATGCAGATGGCTTGTCCAGCCAAACTGACCAACTTCATAGCACAGAATAATCTAACATTCAGAATGAGAAAATTTTCTCTGGTTCTAAAATATTCACCCTAGCCTGACATGAGCATTGAGGATAAAAAATAAAAATAAAAAAATGAGTAGACAGACTAAACAAAACTGTTAGTGCATTTAAATATTTATACTATCAGTTGAGACATGGGTCTCTGTTTTAGTACTTTTTTCAATGCCTTGGACCAATGCTTGGTGGTTTACCTATCTTCAGCTGGTTGTACCTTCTGATGAACTTTCCCTGAAACATGTTTGCTTCCTGGAAGGGCAAAGCCTAATGCTCAGCACTGTGTGTTTGTAAGGGTGGAATATGGAGGCAAAAGGAGAGGAAGAAGAAAAGGAAATAAATACCTAACAATTTAGCAAGTGTAAACAGAACAACAGCCTCATGGCAAACTATTTTCTTATTTCTTTAAAAGCTAATTGAAGATGTTACAGCAGCATGTGGGAGAGTTTGCTGAGTACTTAGATAATGGCATTAAGAAGACCTTCCAAAATTGAGCACAAACTGTTCTGCAAAGGCTAACCACATCAGCCTCCAGAGATGGTGCTGCTTCCTAAGGGGTTGTCTGCAACAGTGAAGTACATGATTACTGTGGTGGCTGTGGAGTGATACCTTAGCCACACTATGTATATTACATGTATGGGAACACATCCGAGAACAGCTTCCCTGGACACAACCCTGTTCTAGAATAAGAGCAATCACTAGAGAAGCTACCCCCGAGTAAGAACAGTACTGTCACTTCACACTCAGCCTTATTATGTATTAACTTCCCTGTGTGCTCACATCATCTTTTTTTGGGATAATTTTTGCCCTCTCTTTCCTGCCCTTTCTTCTGGGCACCAAATGGAAACTGTGGGAGCTCTCAGTGCCAATTTGAGGTGTTAGTTTCTCAATGACACTGCACCCTGTAACTTCAGGCTCTACATCCTCAGCTCTTTTCTTCACACTAGGTAATGGCAATGTATAATCAAGGTATCTGCACAATTACAGCTTGTTTTCAAGTCTACAAAGGCACCTGCCCATTCCTTTATTCCACAAAGAATCAGGCATAACAAAACACAGACATTCATGCCAACAGACATAAGTTACATAAGGAAGCAAATCAAGAGATCCTTCTGCTACTAGGGAAAAATAGATAATTTTATTATTTCCTTTGATAACTTGCTTTCTGTTAATTAACATGTTAAAAGTATCATTTAACATCATTGCCCTAATAAAACTTTACAGGTAAAAAAGGTCTCCCAGCTCAGTAGGCAGACTTTTCTGGCAGCATCCTTTAGAGAAGAACCTAACGCCATAAAAGGTGATCAGATGTGTCTAGTGGTGGTTCAGGATCAGTTGAGGTGGTATTGTCCTGTAGTTCAAACTCTGGAGCTCTGTGACAGCCACAGTCTATCCCTCATCATGCCACATCTTGAAACCAAGTTACAGGTTCACTCTATTTCATGTGTAATAAAAAGTCCTTAGGGCTTATGATAGTTTTGTTCAGTGTCTCCCACAACACAGATTTGACTCATTTGTGAGTTCTTTACCATAGCACAAAAAGCAGTAAGAATAAAAGTAGTCCCATAGAGCTCTAACTGCAGAAAACCACTTTTATTCCCCTTCAGATATCTCAGCATCTCTGGCAAAAAAGAGAGAGGTGAATAAAAATAACAGATACCCATCTACTTTCTAAAAGCACAAAAGAGGTTGGGACTGGAAACAGAGCTCTAACACTGCATCTCAGTTTTGCTGAAGATGTAGAATCATGGGTCACCTGAATTTCTGTGCTCAGCCCTGAACCTGACAGCTCACCATTGGCTTACAAGGGCAAGGAGCATTTCTCTTCAATGTGACTATTCTGGAAGACCTGGAAGAAGTGCTCTTTGCAGAGCAGTCAGAAGGGAGAGGAGGATATCATCAGCAACTGCTTCCCTGGCACAGGGGACCACAGGCAGCACAGCTGTTCTTTTTGGAAATGTCAGAGAGAAAAAAATGAAGCGCTGAGGGAGTTATCATTGGCAGATGGTACAATAGGTAATTCCAGAATAATGCTTCACACAGTCATAATCTTTTCTTGAAAACATTGCTTAGGAAGCCTAGGTCTGACTAACTTTAAAAATAGCAAACACCACTTGAAAAACAGACATGTAAATATGTAAATTATAAAATCACTTAGGATCCAGTTTCCCTGTTTGACAACAGGGAGCACAGATGTGTCTCAATCTAAATGCTGCAGCTCAGATAGCCCTGTATTTGCCTTCTCCTGCCTCGTCAATCCAGGGAGTGTCAGCAGGAGGATTTCAGGTCATACCCACAGCTCCACCTCTCTCCCTTTGCCTGCCCCCTTTGCAAGCTGCCCGCTGCAGGGAAGGTCCATGCAGGGCCAGTCATCTCACCAGCGCACACAGACAAATAGCGAAACGCTGTCCCTGGGCTCTGCAGGACATCACACACCTTCAGGGGCAAAACACAGTCTCAAGGTCATTTTGAAATCCTAACAGTGTATGCCCATGGAGCAAGCCATGCAAGCTCTCAGGTGGAGAAAGGGCTGTCCCCTGTCCTCCTTGGTGCCCAGGGCCTCCCCAAGTGGGAGGATGAGGACAGAGGGAGGGATAAATGTCATACTGTGCCAGACCCATCTCACTCTCAAGCACTGCCAGAAACACATGGGGGAAAAAATGCACAGAAGCATTTCTTCGTCAATGAAGAGGGAAGTTGTAAGCCCTGGATTTTCCTGCAGTCGACAGAAAAACCCCTCTGCTTCCTTGTACCCGGGACACTGAGGTGAAATGGAGATGCCAAAATGATTCCTACTTCAGCCCCATCACTGTGGTCAACCAGAGGTGTGGTGAGAAGGGACCAGGATCCATCCTCAGCCTATGGCTACACTGTTCAGCTTCTTCAGTATCTTCTAAGATAGCAAGTCTTCATCCTCTAAAGCTCTTGAGGCCTTCTGGGGTTATATGGATGACCCTTACAAAGGCTAGCCTCAAGGCTGGAGACAAACAAGGACCTTTTCACACTCTTGCCCTTCAGCTGCAGCTCTCACCATTCAGCGATGGGTCATTGTTTTATCACCAGTCTGGCTACTCTCCTGAAAACATCCTGCTTAAAAGGGACTTTCTGGTCAGTGTTAAAGTCATGGAGTTTGTTCCTGCCAATGCTGGAAGATAAATTTCAACAAAAAAACCCAGGAGAAAAGTCACAATTTTGTAAGATCTGTTGTCATGCAGCTACCACTGTCACAAGGGAATGTAGAGTTTGAGGTTTTACAAAGCTCCCACATGGGGTGTGTTTTTTGGAGGGAGAGGGAGGTTGTCACAGAGATTGCAGAAGCTGGAGTCCATGACATTTTATTTGTATTGTTTCACCTCATTCTCCCACACACCCTCAAGGGATGTTCTGTTTTTTAAAATTGCTGTTTCTGCTAAAAATGACGTGGTGTGAATCACTGTAACCACACGCTCCTTTTCCCCAAAATATATATATTTTTTTTGATCTCTACTATTCTATCTCTCTGTTATATAGGTGTAAAAAAACAGAAGCTTGCCCATATACGCAAAACCTCATTTTCTTCCTAGTTCATTCCAATGAAATTCAAGAGAGTCATTTGCTGGAGTCAATGGAATAATATCTGTACAGAACTAATCTAAGTGAGGAAAAAATTAAGTGCATTGATATTACTCTTTTCATTACTTCTGCTATCTTCCATAGCTTCCTCTGTTTGAGTACTAGAATAATAAAACAACAACTAGAGACGAGGTCCTTGAACCAAACAAACAAAGTAAGAAAGAGGCATTGAATGATATAGGGGGAGAAATTACGACCCGTATTTTCTTGACTTATTTTATTTTCACTGTTTGTAGTGGGTTTTGTAGGAAACTTTGTAACTCTCTTAAGGATTTTAGTCCAGGTGGTAATTTAACTAGGCAGAGGATCAGTTGATAAAACTCTTATTAGATGTCAGTTCTACAACTGAGCTATTTCATGGCCTGGCTTAACCTGTGTTTAGTCTAACAGATAAATGTTTAGAGTTCACCAAGACTGCTGAAATGAAGTTAATATAAAGAATGCCTCACCAAACCTGGTCAATCCATAAAGCTTTCTTTGTTTTTAACCTTCAACTCCACATGTTTTGCTGAAGTTAAGCTCTGCAGTTTAAATTCACAGTTTACTCATAGATTAATCCACACATTTAAAATAAGAAACATAACAAGCACAGAGTTTTACAGTGCTGCAATAGTGCAAGGTGATGAAAGACACATGGTTCAATGTGCTCAGCACTGTTAGAGTTAACCACAAAGACCATTTACAGATCAGTTCAGACAGTTTCTCTCTTTCCCCTTCCTCCTTACTCTCGAACAAGACAAGACACTGGAGGGAATAGCCCTGTAACAGACTATTTCACTATTTCACAGACCAGTCAGGTGCTTGGAGATAAGAGAAGGGAGCAGACAGGGTCTAACCACCACTACAACAAGGAGGACAGGGCTTCTGCAGCCCCAGCAGAAGTGTCTCTCCATGAACTGACTGAACTTGCCAGCTTCAAGTAACTTTGAAATTATGGATGGGTGATCTCCATTCACCTGCCACCGTTAAATCCAGGACCAGCATACTCAGTCCTTATTTGATCTTGACTCTGTACTTTTACTGCAATGGTTACAAAGGAGTCTGCGTCCAAGAGCTCCCTATATTTTTAAACCAGTTCAGGTCTCCTCCAGCAGACAGGAGAAACATGCTGCCCTCATGCTGTGCAGTGTTCAAGGCCATGTTTCCCTGCTAACCTTGATCCCTTGGTACTGCTCTACCGAGCAGGACAGACATGTGGGAGAGGCAAGAGCAGAGGTGTAAAGAAAACAGGAATTAAGAGAAAACAAGGGAAAGACAAAGATTTAGGGTAGCCAGGAGCAGCCACGTGGAAAATGGCTAAAGAAAACAAAAAACAGCCTGGCACTGATGCTGACAGAGACTGAACAAGCATTACAAGTCATGTCAAGGGAACCAACAGAAAGATTCCTATTTAACGAGTTTCAAGCCTGCATCTTCTCTCAAAACATATATAGGGCAGGAGCAGCCGATTCGTATTTGTCAGGTAGCATCAAAAGAGTTTATGTAACATTGGAGAAAGCTCCTATTTAAAAGCAAACTGTTATTTTTATCCAACTAAAAAGCAAATCAAACTCTCTTATCACCAACAAAAAACCTTCATGCTGTCAGCTGTGAGTTCTCTTGGTGTTATAAAGCACCACAGGGCACAAAATCACCGTGGTATTTTTTGCATTGGTTGTCAACCTCTGTTTGCTGGGAGTTTGAAAAACAGAGGAGACATGAAGCACAGGAAGATCTGAACAACAATTAGCAGACCTTAACAAAAAACAAGGAGACCATCACAAATCTGTGACATGCTTTTTCTCTCTAAGAGAGACTGTTAACCTCCCTGGAATACTGAGTTAGCAAAAATATGAAGGATGTAACTAAGCCTCTACTGAAGAAGGGAAGGGAAAAGGGAAAAGGGAAAAGGGAAA
>NW_010317304.1:0-9527 GCF_000700745.2 Antrostomus carolinensis | reverse complement strand
CCAGGTAGATGACATCGGTTGCTTTAGCCTGGTTTCTGTTTAATTTCCCACTTTTAAATATTCACCACTAACACAAAATATGTGTTAATCTCACATCCAGTTCAGATTAAATTCTTGATTCTGGATTCTTTTCCTCCCCCTTTTGTACATATGGGTAACATGCTTGCTGTTTTCTGGTCAGATAGTACTCCTCCATGCTTCATTAAAAATTCAGTATGCTTTTCAGATTGCAGTGTGTAAATTACCTGGTTTCCCAAAAGAGCACATTGAGTATTCTTACACCCTAGATGTGGTTGTTTCTGTCTCTGTGTATTCACTTCCATTAGCTGTTTAGCCTTTGTTTCCATCCCGTCAACATCATCCTTCTTACTGAAAAATGAGGCAAAAAACTAGTTTGGATGTGGAGCTATATCTTTATTATGTTTCATATTTAGCCCATCCTTACTACACAACGGAATTATTTCCTTATATAAATAAGGAAATTATTATTATATAAATAAGGAAATTCCTTATATAAATAAGGAATTTCCTTATATAAATAAGAAAATTATTGTATCACAAGAGATTTTCACTACTTTTTTGAATTTTATTTGCAAAGCCAAACTTTATTTTTTGTCAATTCATACACTTTGTGTTTTATTTTTTACAAAAAACACATGGATTACAGTCCCTCAAGTTGCAAATGGTACACAGTGCTTCCCTCCACTGTTACTTCTAGTGCACTTTCTCCATCACTTTGTTTAATGTGAGAGCAATGGTCTGCCGTGCCTTGTTCGCGCAGCTAGATCTACACAGGCATATGAAAATCTACCTGGTCTCAGAAAGAGGAGAAGCTATTTTGGCACAACAGAGAGCAGGAGCCGCAGATCCCTCGGTTCTTCTTGTGTCATCCTGTGGCTTCCAGAGGGGGGCAGAGCGAGCAAGCATTTCTGGGTAAGGATGGGATGATGACACGAACTGCGGGCTCGATAAAATTCGTCAAAACCTTTTCAAACGTGCACTAGCGTGCCCGAGGTTTGTAAAGTCTATCCCAGAATCAATATTTTCTATCCGCTGTTCTTGGTATTGAGACACTTGGCGCAGGCGTACCACCCCAGGGCATGAGAACGTGTTATGTACAGCTACACTATATATGCATTTGGAAACTGCTGGGGGAACCCATTGGTGTGATGCATTGAAAGCAACAAAATTAAATCCCCGGTTTATATTCAAGGCTCAGAGGGTTGGCTGAACATATGCCATGAACATATAAAGTTGCAACCTCTCAGCAGAGAAATCCTAAAATACAGGATATGAATATACTTAGTACTAATTTAGCTTGTTTCCTCTGACTTTAAAGCTCAAAGGAAGAGCAACACTTCACAGATTAAGCACTCTGAGAAAGCACGAATGACTGGTTATTCCAATATCCTGCTGCCTTACTACAGCCTGATGAAGTGTGTGAGTCCTCAGTGTAGTTTCTGTTAATTCGGTGCCTGTTGTTACTACTTCTAACAGTAAAAGGAGAATCCGGCAGTACTGACACTCCAGTCCTGGGACTGAGGAGGTCTGTATCTTATTCCCATTTATCTCATATATCTGATAAATGTCAGTGAACAAAATCATTACTCTGATTGCCTTAAATTTCCTGCTCCGCAGTCTGAGGATAGTAATACTAGCCTAGAGCACAGAGATGTTATATGTCCTAATTCTTTAATATGGGTAATGTGATTTTTGAATCATGAAAAGGAAGTATAAAAGAAGATCAGAATATTGTTATAGCAAATAGGCTACAAATATTTGAGGATTCAAGTAAATATAGCTTTTTTTGAAAGCCAGTGTTTTAATTGTTGAACAACCATTTTTCTAAAACAAATGCTGTTACATCTTATAATAGTCAGAAGTGACACTACAACACAAGGGTTTGAGACAGAGCCAAGATCTTTTCTAATGCTTTTAACTGGAATGGGAATTTCTCAGCCTTGAAGCATGACAGCCATACGGGAGTTTATTTCTCTAGCTTTGAAATCTGAATTGTACTTAGCTATGGGATCTGACAAGTTTCTGCTGCATTACATCATCCCTGCTCACCTGGTAGCACAGAAGAAGGCGTCTCACACTAATGCTCCCAAGCTAAAGCTCCACTTCGAGAACAGAGATGAATGCTAGTTTAAGTCTATTGAGCTTGTGTTGGGTAGGCAATGGATAAAGGCCAGAAGTGGCAAATATTATAAACTGAAATGAAAGATTCCATTGCATACAGTCTAATTCTTTATATGGTTGAGATTGTTTCTTGACAAAATAGTCATCTTTCCTAAATCAGCTTTTCCCCACAAGCCCACATATCCATAAGGAGTTTGTTTCCTTGAATTACTGGCCCTGCCAGACAGTGCCATACCTTTAGTAGGAGGAATATAGTCCTGAGAAAATAATAATAATTCTGAAAGAAAACAATTATCCTTTGACTTATATACTCCTACTCCCCACTGCCTAATCTCTAGCTATGCATGCATGTATCATTCCTTAGGTGAACAAATTTCAACCTCAACAAGATGAGCATGGCCGACACTGTAATTGCTCAACGAGTGATTTTTAAACACTTTTAATGCTGCCAAATCAAATCAAATTTTCTCTAGAACAAGGCTGCTCATTCATGCCCCTTGAAAGATATTTTTATTATGTTTAGAAGTAGGTTGTGGATCAATACAGTTGTGCTCTGTGGGAATGTTTTAGTTCATCACATGGTGTAATTATCCATGACCACAAATACACAAATCCAGCAATCACTAGCCAACTGCACATATGTGTTAATTGGAAGTCTGAATGACCTAAAACAACCAAGAGCACCAGCTCCTTAGATAATCACTACTTTTGGATTGCCTTCTTGTTGCGGATGCCTTTTTGTTGTGGATGCAGCTAGGATGCAGGGTTTTACTCCCTACTGCCAATTTTGAGGCATTGCTCATATTCCATGCCCTACAAAATACAGCCTTTCCTCTAGATCTCATCAGCCTCTTTTTACTAAAGGGCAGTGCAACAGCTCTGTGTCAGCGTGTTTCAGCTCCCTCTTGTTGTCTTTACCTACTTTGCTTGGAAACCCGCAGGATTGCACCCCCATGAATGCCAGCTGCTGGATATTGTGACACTCGCAGGACAGGACACCCTAAAAAAAATCTTTAGAAAGGAAGAGAAAGGTTGTTTTATTAAAGCAGCCTTATACCCAGTTCATCATTGTGTTATTTGTGTTGAGCATGTGTAGAAAGCCAAGTATGTATTAAATAATAATATGTTTTAAATAATAGTATATGAAGTATTGCAAAGCCAGAAGAAAGGCTTCCCACCTACGCAAAAGGAATTTAGCTAGACACACCAAAAACCTGCTTCCTGAAAAAGTGAGAAGGAAAGAAAGCTTAAGTTCAATAAATGCTTTCAGTATCAGAAATAAGTATCCTTCAGCTAAGCCTTGACTACTGCTACATTTATTGTGAAACGAGGAGGTAGTCAAGCCAGCTGATCCGTCAGAAAGGTGAAACATCCACATATGACAGAGTCTGGCTGGATGGTGTGGATCTGCCACTAGCGTGGGATATGTCTAAAGGATTTTTAGGTTTAAATCTGCTAAAACATCTACTGAAAAGGCATACATCTGTTAACTTGAATCAGTGTTTGCCTTGTAACCAATTGTTCTGGTTTTTAGCTGAACTAAAAACCAGGACACCAATATGTGGTTATGGACCTATGGGCTGGAGAAGCTACCCTCTCCAGCTTTAGGCTCTGGGCTGTTGAATCCTCTGGTGTCAGGGTCCTGAGCCACCCCCCTTGACCTGAGGAGCCTATTTGACTGAGTTAAGAAGTCTGATTAACTCTTAACTCTGTTAAGAGTCCAAAGTCAGTTCCCTTGCTAATAAGAACTATTGTGAAGAAAGCTAGAAGCAACGTCCTGCCCTCCAAGCCTTCCCTTGGGAGCTGTGTGTCTGGTCCAAATATCTCTGCAGTTCTGACCCTGATCCTGACCAACTGACTTGACTTCCTGTCTTGATCTTTGACCAGCCTGATCATGATGGACTTGCAAGGCTGTCTCTGAACTAAGACTGACCCTGATCACTGTCCCTGGACCAGATGCTGACCCTGGTTGTCTAAACTTCCTGACTTCTTCTTGAGGAGTTCACAGACCCTGCCTACCTTGCCATCACCCTCTGCTCCTAGCTCCCCTTCCCTTGCAGAGTAGCTTGCCCTTGCTGCTCCCTGACATCTGGAAAGCATAAACCCATGTTCCTTTTTACAGCAAATAAGTGGTTAAAAGACACTTCATAGGTCCAAGCACGTCCTAAAACATCCCAGATGTCACTGTCTAAGGCTCTGTGAGTGATTCATGAGAACAACAATGCAGCAGAGTATCATAGACTCAGAGAAGCATTGTTTGAGAAGGAATTCTGGAGAGGTCTAGTCCAGTTTCCTGTTCAAAATGGCACTGTTGCTAAGATCAGGTCAAGTCAGCTATGGCTTTGCTTAGCTCAGTTTTTAAAGCCTCCAAGAATAAAAGGTCTCTGTGCAACCTGTTTCAGTGGTGTACTACCCTCCTAATGACTTTATTCTCTTAACTTCAACCTCCCAAGCTGCAATTTATGGCCATTTATGGTAGCCGTTGGCACAATTTTCAAATTTCTCACGTCTCCCTGGACTGAACGCTTCTATTTATCAGGTCAGCCATTTTACTTAATGTAATGTCATCTACAGATTGTCTGAGAGTACACTTAACGTCATTATTCACGTCTTTAGTGCAGATGATATGGGCCTCAGTATCAGCCCCTACACTGCTCTGGTTATTTTTCAGACTTCATCTTGACATTGAGCATTTGACCACTACTCTTTGAGCCTGGTGATCCAGCCATTTTTTAACCCACCTAAACAGTCCATCCAACAATCCCTTCCAGCCCATACTGATTCATTTTCCAAAGAAATATGCCACGGGACATGGTGCTGAAAGTCCTAAGAAATTGTTCTCCAGTCATCTACCAAGTGAGAGGATGCCAAGTCACAAGTTACAGAGGGTAATTTATTCTCCTGATCAATAGTCCAACAGTTTCTCACTTACATGGCTATCTGTGGTTACTCCCTTCTCCATAGTGCTCTGCCTCAATTAGTGTCCCATAGGCATTTGTGGCCACAGCCTCTCTAACACAGAGATGCTACTTGTCTGCTTTGAGTTGGTTTTCATCATGAGTCACTTTTAGTCTTCCTAATTCTGAGCTACACATCCTGGTTTGAGCCTCTAACCTATTACTGTGAAGCCACACTGCTGCTCCCTCTAGGTAAAGAGGGAAATTCTTTCCAGTCCCTTATTTCTGGGGCTGCTTAAGTCCTGCTACAGAAGTCTGGGATTTCCTCTGGGCCATGTCAAGCCTCTTTTTTGTTCTGGACACTTCACTGTTTGTTTGGTTTTGGTTTGAGCTTTTTTAAACTTAAAAAAAAAAATAAAAATTTATCATTTCTTTTTAAATATGCTTGGAAAATGGGACACCTGCAGTACATTCACACCTTTCCAGCAGACTCCTGAGAGCGTGGGCTGCATATAGCAGGCTATGATATTGCAACACATGAAAACATCCATCATACTGGGTACCTGCTGGAGGCCTGAGCTGGGTAGAGAGACAGGCATAGCCCTGGATGTAAAACCTACTGGAACTGCCTTTGATCGATCTAAGCATCAAACCACTCGGGGATTTGTTTGAGAGTTACCCAGTTGTTCCCCTCCAGAACAGATCCCAGGACAAATCTAGCCTGCATGCTGTGCTGCTGGGCAGGGAAACAGGACCCTGGAGTGAAACAATGAGTAACCCAAGCTGACGGGTTAGTGACCTGTTGACCCTTAGACAAAGAGCTCATTGTTGATGCTGTTAACACAGGGAAAAGAGTGATCCAAATCTTCTTAAGTATTTCCAGTAGATGGAAGGTCTGCTAGGGAACAAGACATCTTGATTGACATCTCTTGGTGAGCAAAGAGAAAAGACTGCTTGGGCCAAGTGTCACTTGTATTTCTGTCATACGACACTTAAGGCAGACTTTGCCAATTTGTCGTATTTTGCTCAAATGCTCCATTAAGCGTTAAGTAAAAGAAATAACATAATGCTGCTTATTCTTTTGCGGTCAAACAGATTTGGAGAGCCGTAGAGTTTGCTTGTGATGAGGGCTTACTGCAGTCTGGTATGGCTGAGTTGTGGAGCATGGGAAAAACAGAGGAAGAATAATTGAAGTGTTCCATAGAGTGCTTCTCATGTAAAAATCCTGGGCAGAATCATCTATGACACTTTCTTTCTGAAAATTTAGTAACAGACTTTTATAATGCAGAGATGGCTTTTACTGAAGCTGCAGGACCTCATCAATGTAGCTGAAGAACCTGACAAGGAATCTCAAGTCAGCAATCAAGCTTATAACTGCTGTTTCAAGGCGAAACAGCATTGCTTTGGAGAATACCAGGCAAACCGCTCCAAGGGGTTAGTGGCAATCCTTCTCCAACTCTACTTTCTGGCAGCAGTGAATGCCAAACCAACACTGCATATCAAACAGCAAGTATGCAGCTGTGGAAAGGGAAGAGAAAGAGTGCTGCTGCATAAACACAGTGTCATATTGGGCACTTCAGACTATGACAGTCAGACTGTTGCTAGGAGTGAGAAACTGCTAAAAATCTTATATAATAGACATTTGCAACTAATATTATCACTGGATTTCCCAAATGTAGGCTGTGTTCTTTTCAGGCAAGCACATTCAGTTTCTACCTTATTTCTTGCACTCAATGAATCATAAATACTGACTCAGAGAGATGAGAAATGCTTGATAGCTGTTTCCCTTCTGCATTTGGAATAAAGCAGAAGCATGTTTTTCCATCCCGTATGATACACTGGATAAAGGACAAGTCTGTGACAAAGAAGCACGAGAAATCTGCTAAGGAAGCCCGGGTAACACAACTTAAAGCAGAAGTGGGCGAGGATTTTCCTGAGCACACTAATGATTAAACAATTCGAGGAATGTAACACTACAAAAGATGGAAAGTTTATTAGCCAAATCCTCATATTTAAAAGGGGTCTCAAGACTTCAGCATCTATCATCTGGTTTGCCTAACATGACCACCGTGTAAAACAGTGGAGTTCAGTAGAAGCAATGCACAGCAATATTTACAAAAAAAAACTTTAAAATAAAATTATACCTTTTAAAAGACCATAGTAAAAAAGAAAAAGTTTCTCCTTTTTCTTTTTTTTTTTTCTGGGAAAATAAAAAAGGTTCATTGGCTGATAAAGGCTTTGTGTTTAATATCTCAGGGCACTGATTTAATACCATGCTACACCTTGACTAAAACTTTACACCCTGAGAATCAGGCTCCCTCTTATGCTGTCATGCTCTGCTATTTGTTTGTGTCTCTAGCAGACATCCCTTTGAATGGATCCGCACCTTCTGTCTGACCTTGAGGAAAGGATAGTGAAGACTAAAAATACTTTTAACAATAAAACATGCCTTACTATTCTACATAGGAAAGGAGATGAAAAATTAGGGAAGAACTGTGTGTAGGTTATCATAGAAGGCTGCTACTCAGCTCAGCAGTGTCTCTGTACTGACAGCACTCTGCTTGCACTTAGGTGTATTTGAATCTCCTACCTGTATTTATCAAACTAGCCTTTTGTTTATATGTCAATAGAGCTGGCATCTTGCCTCAGGATTATTTTACTTTATTGGTATAGCACCCAGTACAGCAACTAAACATAACCTGTAATTGGGTCTGATTCAGCTGTTCTTGTTGGACTACTTTTCTACCAGCCTGACTGATGAACTCCAGGACAATTTTTGGTAGAACTGAGAAATCTTCAAACCAGAAATGTAAGATTCTTATAAATGACAAATTCATGCAAACAATGCAGCCTATTTAGGAAAAAAATTCCAAAGTGGAGACCAGAAGTCATCTGTAGATTTTACGGGCCCTTGAGAGCTGGTAATGTTTTTGAAAGATGGGCGGTCACTCTGGAGGCACTACCTTTTTTTGGAAGTCTGAATAGAGGTAGCATGAGACTTCAGATGGGGGTTGCTCAGCAATTCACCCCCAAACATAAGCATTCAAAACCACAACTCATTTTTAAAACGGTTGTCAAATCCTGCATTTCTCAAATGTCTGGGGAATCATTTGATTAAGACATACCCTTTAAGGCCTCTTAAGGCTCAGTGTAGAGAGGGACAAGCAGAGATGTGCTGATATGGCCTCTAGATCTATTCCTGGAAGAACATAACTCCATATAATTTTTTTCTTAAGAGAGTGGAAAAATACGTGAGGAGATTTTGACAGTATATCCATAAAGGGAACAGCAGGTTCTGAAATTAAACTAGGTGATAAGCTTTCAGCTCAGAAATTTAAAAACGTCCTGTGAGGTACCATTAAAAATCTCTACAGCACCAGTTAGTGCCATGTCATCTGATCAAATGAACTGTAGGACATGAAGACAGCAAAAAACTGGATCAGATAACCAACCTGCTCACGACTGCTGCCCTCTTACAAACATATGTGCTTCATCCCACTGCTTTCCTGACATTGTCATGGCACAATGTGTAAATGGATTGGACAAAGAGAAATACTTTGTTCCCTTCCTGTCTGCCACAGAAGGCTTGGCTTTGTTAAAGACAGAAAACACCGCACGTTAATGTGCTGTTCCCCGTCTGATGCCTGTCCAACATCCTCATTCGCAGCATCTAAAGAGCAGCTGCATCTGCCTGTATCTGCAGTGTATCTTTGTTGAAAGGATTTCAGATGACTATGTTGGCAAATACTGGATCGACCAAACCTAACTGTCAGTGTGAGGTAATAATTGATGCATAATTTAGAATGTTCAAGCCTGCACACCTTAGCAGAAGCCATGAAGGTAAGACATGCACACTAGCTTTAGAAATAAACAGCTTGAATGATTAGATGAAACACATTTACAAAATTCTAGATGCTTCTGCCTTAAATACAGGAAAATCGAACTTAATGAGTTCTGACAGCTTTCCCAAGTCAAGTCTGACAGGAAGCAGACTAGGAATTTCTATTTCATATTAAACATATAAGCATGATAATGCCCTACTAACTGCTCCAGGCCTATTCTTCTGTTTTCTTCCATGTCAAACATTGTCAGTAAATTCCAGTATGAGCAGCTTGCTGCTACTTTGGGTTACCACCCAAGTGACAATAAGAAATAGTCACAACTGTGTCATCATTGGGGTTGGATTCCACCCAAAGCTACTGAGGGAGCTGACAGAGGTGCTCACCAAACTCCTTTCCATCATCTATCAGCAGTCCTGGCTGACTGGGGAGGTTCCACCTGACTGGAGGGTGGCAAATGTTATGCCCATTTACAAGAAGGGCTGGAGGGAGGATCCAGGGAACTACGGGCCTATAAGTCTGTCCTCGGTGTTAGGCAAGGTCATGGAGCAGATCATCTTGAGTGCTATCACACAGCACACACAGGCCAACCTGATGATCAGGCCCAGTCAATATAGCTTTATGAAAAGCAGGTCCTGCCTGACTAACC
>NW_010317303.1:0-2175 GCF_000700745.2 Antrostomus carolinensis | reverse complement strand
ACCTTTAGAACAGTTTAAATCTGGGCAATTTTTCCTCATTTTAAGCCTGTTGGTTACAGACTCATCCATCAAGAGATGGCTTAGGCTGCTTTCTGGATCACGTGATGGTGATGGGCAGAGGGACAGGTTGCCATATCCCAGGGCCAGGTACACACACAGGTGTCAGGGTCACACCCCTGCTTGGTTTTTTTCCCAGCAAAGCCCCAGCCAGTGACAGCCTCATGCAGCCCCAGGGCCCAGGCTCCAGGAGCCCGGCATTTCTGCGGGCGCTGCACCCTGACGAGCCCCAGCACCAGCTGCCCCCTGCCCTGGGCTTCCCACCGCTGTCTCCAGCTCTGCTTTGTGCCAGCGCTGGGGGCACCTCAGAATGGCTTACCCGCTCCCCACAGCCCTCCTGACCCACGTCTGCAGCTCGTACATGGTGTCCAGCTCACACAGTTGATTTGGGGTTGCGGGTCTCTCTTGTGGCAGCCTGGGAATGGGGACAAAGCAAACCCCATCCCTCCCTTTCAATCTTTGTCCACAGGCTGACCAAGCAGAGAGGTACCGTGTGCTGGAGAATGTCCTGCAGGGAGGTGACAGCTGATTGCAGAGCAGCGCTGAGACCCACCTGACAGCAAAGGCACCGGGTGGCTGTGGAGCAGCCCAGGTGAGCTGCTTTTCTTTGAGGCCATGAGAGCAGCCTTCCTCCACCTCTGGTTTTGGTGAGATATGGAGCAGCACAGAGCTGTTTCTCAGGCCTCCAGGACTGATGGGGGGTTTCCCAGTGCCCCCATGAGAGATCCAGCTCCCAGGAAGCACCTCCCCATAGAGCACAGGCCATATCCAGCCCCCCAGCACTCGGTATGACTGTCCAAAAGAGCGTCTCAAGGAGGAAAGCCTGATGGCTCTGACACAGAAATGATGAGCTGAAGTCCCATGGTCACAGCTGGCCAGTTCCAGGTCTCCAAATGGCTCAGCTCTTGATGTTTAATCCAGGCACTGTTCAAGCTGTGATGAATGATATGAAGATGGATGCTGGTGACATCCTGGTGGCTCTGTCCCACTCCCATTTCAAAGTTGTGATGTCTGAAATCCAGGGCCACCTGAAGGCCCTGGCAGAGACCTGCAGGGAGTTTGTGTTCCATTTTTTATTATCTTAGGGCAACAATGTGCTAGGGTTATGGGATGCTGGGGTTTCCATTTGCTAGGCTTATGGGGTGGCAGGGTTATATTATGCTAGAGTTTAATCGAGTTAAGATTAAAACATATTCTATTTGTGGACAGAATCTGGGTCTGTTGGCCATGGGTTCTTGGGGTTAGTTTATTTTTATCTCATCTTGTATTCTGTGTGGTCTTTTTTTTTGTGGAGATTCTTTTTTAGTTTGTTTGCCATTTTAGGGTTTGGATAGGGACTTTTGGTTTGTGTACCATGTTTCTTTTGGTTGATTTTTTGCTCTCCTGGTGGACTGCGTTGTGTTTTCTCTTTTGAAACCTTCATTTCTTGTGTAACATGTTAACAACAGGTCGGGCAGTGTCACTTCTGCTGCGGTGCGACTCATTTCTGGTTATTTGGAACATATGTAGGTATGGAGGACTTGCAGTCCATGGAGAACAACTACTAGATGACTAACAGGACTTCTGTCCCATAGGGAATGACTGCCAGAGGACTAAGTGTACTTCTGTAGTTAAGTGGACTTCCACATTCCTGGTCACGTCTCCTGCCCTGAGGAAGAGATGTGGCAAGACACCAGCCACTCTGACAGACAAGGGTTTCCCCAAAGGTACATAGTGTTTTGAGTTTCGCATTTGAGTAAGAAACCTGAAAAGAGGCTGCAATTGTTTAGTGCCATTTTGTAAAGTCCTGGACTGAGTGTCATGTGACTTGAAACATTGCTGAAAAAATCACAGAATCACAGAATGATATGGATTGGAAGGGACCTCAAAAGATCATCCAGTCCAATCCCCCTGCAGGAGCAGGAACCTAAATGTCATCACATAGAAAGGCGTCCAGGCGGGTTTTGAATGTCTCCAGAGAAGGAGACTCCACAACCTCCCTGGACAATGAACCTCACCCTGAGCACCCTGTTGTGCCTTGAGACAGGAGCTAAGGACTGCAGGGAGTCACCACCACAAGCAGATGTTCAAACCCCAAGCACCCAGAACACCCAGACAAACCTCCACCAGATGTTGACC
>NW_010317302.1:13274-24882 GCF_000700745.2 Antrostomus carolinensis | reverse complement strand
GGGGTGACGGGGGGGAACCCGACCCCTGCCCGCTCTCCACAGGTCCAACCGAGTGGGAATTAGGGGGTCTCAATCCATATGGGTTTGGCAGCAGCGGTGATGGGACGTTGGGGTATAACCCCCCTGTTGGGGTAGAACCCCTGTGTTCTTCCCAGGAGTGTCAGGCCAGGGATGTGTGGTCAGGAGGAGGAAAGACCCCTGCCCAGCCTTTGCCTTTGGCTCCTACCCTTAACTCTGGCAAGGTCAGGGCAAGGGGTTTTTCTCCAGCATGTTTATAGAATAGAATCACAGAATCATTAAGGTTGGAAAAGACCTCTAAGATCATCCAGTCCAACCATCAACTCATCACCACTGTGCCCACTAACCCAGGTCCTGAAGTGCCGTGTCTACATGTTTTGTGAACACCCCCAGGAATTGTGACTCCACCACTTCCCTGGGCAGCCTGTTCCAATGCTTGACCACTCTTTTTAAGTAAAGATTTTTTTTTTCCTAATATCCAATCTAAACCTCCCCTGGTGCAACTTGAGGCCATTTTCTCTCATCATATCACTTGTTAGCTGGGAGAAGAGACCAACACCCATCTCTCTACACCCTCCTTTCAGGTAGTTGTGGAGAGCGAGAAGGTCTTCCCTCATCTCCTTTTCTTCAGGCTAAACAACCCCAGTGCCCTCATAAGACTTGTTCTCCAGACCCTTCACCAATTTCATTGTCCTTCTCAGGACATGCTCCAGCACCTCAATGTCCTTCTTGTAGTGAGGGGCCCAAAACTGAACACAGGACTCAAGGTACAGCCTTGTATTTGCTGCCTTGTTCCGAGGTGCAGTAGCTGTCAGTGTGGAAGCTGGACGCTTGAGAAACGGCTGCGGCGATGTCATCGTAAATACACACAGGCGTGAAATCCGCTGAGCTCCTAACCGAGAAAGCCAGCCTCTGAATATAAACTCAAATGAACTCAGATGCCTGCGATCCAGTGGAGCCGTCGTGCTGCAAAGCGTGCCAATTTCACCTATGATAAATAGATAAGACTCTCTTGGTATTTGTGGTATTTCCGTGCACTGTGCTGTAATAATAGAAATGACCTTGGATATCACAAAGGCCGAGGCTGTTAACTGCAAGTTGCATTGTGATCTCTCAGGTGAATGGCTATTTTTTTTTTTAAAGTACTAAATTATACAGCGCTGCTTGTATGGTAACGGACAGACTGTCTACAGCTGTGCTGAGTCAGAATAAAGGTCCATTTAGCTGGTATCCTTTCTCCCACAATGGCTGTTAGCAGATGTATGAGAAGGAGGATAAGAAAGGAATGCAAGTGGAGACTAATCCTTTCCTTGGTATAACCCCTCTGCTTCTAACAGGATGAAGTTTAGGGGCTTTCCGAGCAGTGGAAAGCATTTAAACCATTATGCTGAATAAACACCAGTGGCCCCATCCTGAGATGTTCATACCTTTTATAAAAGGTGCTCTAAAAACTGCCCTATAAAACATCTGTGAGTGGAGAAATCTGGGTTATACTCTTTTTTTGCACCTTTCTAGCGTGGGAGTTTATTTTTCAGAGCAGGGATTACATCTCCTTGTGTATTATGTCTTGTGTATGTAGGGCAGCGCGTGCCAGAATACCAATATATCTGTACCTCTGTGTGTGTGTGTGTGTGTGTGAATTATTGCCGTTATGATAAGAATCTACCAGCAGAGGTCACCTAGCTACATATAAAAAAGTAATCTTAGCCCACTGAAGTGATAAACTTTATCAGGATCCAGAAGTTGGGAAAGAAATAATTATATATTTAATTTTTTTTTACTTCTTGGTGTTTTTTAAAAAAAAAGAAAAAACACAACGCAATTGTGTGGGCTGGAAGATAGTTATCATTTCTGTATAGAATACAAATATGCATAGCCTTTCCAGGCAGGTCACTTAGGCTGTATTTCATGCCAGCACTTACTTAAAAGAGATTTTTTTATTTTTTTTTTTCCTGAGATTCCTTTTTCTAAGATGTGCACTCGAAGCCAAAATGACTCACATCGCTCTAAGATTATTTTTTTCAGCTTTGTCAAAATGCCTTGTTAGAAAGTATTTTGTTAGCTGGTAAAAATGGCATGCACGTTTCCTCTGAGTAACAAAGCAAAAACATATCACAGAGACCTCTGAAGGTGCTATTCTTTTTTTTAAAAACAAAACCAAAAACATCTTCAGCAATTTTTGGTAAGGATTCATAAATATTATTGTTGTCAGAGATCCATATCCTCTGATTCAGCGATTTTTGATAGCTCTGCTTTCACATTTTGAAACTGACCAGAATCAAGCTATTCTTGTTGTTTGTTCAAGTAATTAAAAACAAAACAAAACAAAACAAAACAAAACAAAACAACAAATTTACGTTCAGTTGCCAGTGGCCTGGATGGGTCACTTCAGGCCGCAGGGACCACCAGGATGGGAGGTGGGTTTCCCCAGGAAGTGGGATCCCGCTGACCCTTCCGTGGATACTGGGGGGTACTGGGCAGGTCTGTGCCACGCAGAAACACCCTTTGGGAGTTTTGCCAAAGAAGGAAGATTTGCTGACTCTATAGCTGTTCATAGCAGGAGTCTGTCACAGCCTGGGGGTCTCACAGCATGAGTCACAGTGAGGGTCTCACAAAATAAGGGGAGCAGGACCAACCTTTGCCTAGCAGTCCACGTTTGCAGCGTGGAAATACAAAGTCGTGTGTCATCACACAAAGTCACGTACGCAACGAGACTTCCCGGTGCACGCCAAGCCAGCTTGCCCCAAAGGTTGGGAAGTTGGTGCTGTATTTGTGCTGCTACCCGTTCAGGTGAGGGTGGAAGCAGGAGGTGAAGCCTGCTTCAGCAGGCTTTTCCCCTTTCTAGCTGGAGTAACTTGGCCAGCCACAGCCGAGACACTGTGTTATGGGGTGAAAATTTAGCTGGCCAGCCAGGGTCTGGTTTTAAATGTTCCAGCTGGAAAAGGCCATGGCAGCGACTTGAGTTTTCTAAAGGACATTTTGTGTGGTGTCAGAAAAGTGAAATGCCTGCTTATCAGCAAAACAATAAAAGGAGATTGTAAAACTGTGCCTTTGTGTCTGGGGAACCAGGGGAGCAACGTGCTGTTTTCTGCAGATTTGAAACACAGTTCTCCATGAAAACAAGCAAGAAAGTTGCAGTGTCCCTCTACTTCACCTGCTGCCCCTCTGGCACCTTACTGTCCTCTTAGGGGCCATCCAGTCCCCAGCTGCCCCTTCTTACACAAGAGGAGTGGGGGGAGATTCCCCCTCCTCCCTAATATAACATGCAAATTAAAGAGCTAACTAATCTAGGCCTCTTGGAAGTGACCTTGGTCTCACCTGTCACTAATCAGCCTACAATGTACCTAATTCCAGGTACAGATGTCGCAGAAGCATAACTTCTGTGAAACTACCTTTCTTCATTTCTCCCCATCTCCAGTTCACGGGGTTTATCAAAGGATGTAGGTGCCTGGCTCACACTGCACTTGGGGACTCCTTGAAGTGCTGAGGGCAGGAGGAAGGTCACCCACCAACCTCAGCCTCACTTGTTCGTAGCACACTCCCAGATCCTCTCCCCACCTCGGTCCTATCAAAGGTCATTTTTCCTTCCCAAATGCACTCTGCACACAAAGGTCTATTTAAATTAGGGAGGAGGGTGGCAGCTATAAGATGCTGTGTTCGGTTGAGGGGGTGGGGGCATTTTTGGTAGTGGGGGAAGGGGCTACATGGATGGTCCTTGTGAGAAGCTTTGTGAAGCTCCCCTGGCTCCAAGGTGGACCTGCCTCTAGCCCAGGCTGAGCCAATTACTGATAGATAAATGCCTCTTTGAATCCATATTTATGAGGGAAGAACTCATTTTGAAAAGAAGGAGGAGAGAACCTGGAGGAGAGGCCATTGACCTGAGCAAAAGATGACCATCAGCCTAAACAAGGAGAACATAGGTTGCCCAGAGAAGCTGTGGCTGCTCCTCCCTGGAAGTGTTCAAGGCCAGGCTGGATGAGGCTTTGAGCAACCTGGTCTAGTGGAAGGTGTTCCTGCTGCTGGCAGGGGGGTTGGGAGTGGGTGGTCCCTTCCAACCCAAACCATTCTGTGATTCTAACATCATTGACAGGAGGAGGAGGAGGACAGAGAACCTCAGACACCTGGATGGCAGAATAGTAGGGGGCTGTAAACGAGGACCCCCAGCAGCACAGAAACACAAGAAGGATGGTCTGCAAAGGTTCAGATTTCAGAGGTACCCTTGTGAAACCTTCCTCCCACCTATACTTTCCACAACAAAGAACTGGAATTGTCAGGGAAATGTTTTGCTGGAAGCCAAGCCAATTTTGAGATGAGAGGAAACATCAGGTGGGAAAAGGGAAAAGGTTTAAATAATCTGGGAATAAAGAGTCCACATAGCTTTTAGGTGAGAGTTAACAGGAATTTCCCCCCTGCTTTTACCACCCGTCTCTGGATGTGGTGGGAGAAAGGGTGTCCCAAGCAAGCCACAGGGCTGCTGGAGGTGCTTGGCCATTCCCCATCCCAGCAAGCTGTAGCAGCTCCTCCTGTTTCCAGTTTTACTGTGTTTGCTCTTGTGCAGGAACAGGCAGCAGGACATCAGGAGCAAGGCAGAAGGTGAAGCTCTGTGGGCGTAACATGGGGCAGGCAACCAGAGCCTTCTCTCCCAGGCCTTGGGTGGGTGACAGGGGTGACCTGTACTGCCCTGTGTGGCACCTGGATGGCACCCTCACCTGCCTAAACCTGCTGTGGTGGCTCAGGATCATAGAATCATAGGATGGTTTGGGTTGGAAGGGACCTTAAAGCTCATCCAGTTCCAATCCCCCTACCATCAGCAGGGACACCTTCCACTAGACCAGGTTGCTCAAAGCCTCATCCAACCTGGCCTTGAACACTTCCAGGGAGGGGGCATCCACAGCTTCCTTGGGCAACCTTCCTTTTGGCACGTTTACATGCAGAGGTCCCAAAGGACTTCAATCCCTACCCCTCTGGCATTATAAATTTTCTACTGTGGTGGTGAACTTGGATTTCATTTTTTAATTAACCTGTGTTTTCCTCATGTCACTGACAATATTGCTAGAAGTTATGAGGCCAAGACCTCACTTCTGGCCCAGAAAATCTCAGATTGCTGGGGAATTATTCTGGGGAAGGAGCCATATGTCTTATCCTTGTGCTCTTCCAGACATGTCCATCAGCCATGTCAGACACAAAATGCTCATCCCATGGAACTGTCTTATATTTTCATAGCTGTGCTTGGACTCTTTAAGATTGTTTGGAAAAAACATGCATTTCTGCATGGTCTTGATCTCCATTCCATCAGTCAAGTTCCATAGTATGAATTATGTCTCCTAGAATTGTGAAAAGATGACATGTGTCAATAATCAGCCTCATAAGAATGGGGTATGCAAACAAGAGTTGAGTTACAACAAGGATTTCCATCCATAAATACAAGAGTAGTGGAAAAACTGCAACAGAAGGGTTTAGTGGAGAAGAGGAAAAATAGAGAACAGAAACTGTCACTTGTAGAAAACCAGATCTGGTTCCGTACACAACCTCCTCTGTGAACACAGCAGCATATGACAGAATACTTATTTGCAAATAAGAGTTAGTTGAAAATGTGCTTTATCAGGTTTGTTTACTTATTTCTTGGCAAGTCTGGCTTGCAAGGAATGTCAAACTCCAAGCATCCGATTAGAAAATCTTCTGAAGCGAATCACGAAGAGCGGCGCACGGCTCTCTGACTGATCATCTTGCTCCTCTCGACAGGGCGTGTCAGAGCTTCGTGCTCTTTAATAAATGCCACTTTTCCAAAGTCTTGGCAAAGAACTGATGATGCCGTCCCCATGCCCAGAGTTGGGAATTGAAGCAAGGAGGCCAGTACTCATCATCCTGTCTAACAGGAGATATTCTGCTACGGTTTCTAAATTAGATGAACTTCTTAGCTTATCTGATGTCCAAATTGCATTCTAGACTGTGGAAAGGGGCCTAAGGTGCTGACAGTCCTAAATTTAAGGACCATCCTCCTCTTAACGTCTAGAGTTAGCTGGGGATGAATCTAAGTTGGTGACTTGCCTGGGGACCCATGAGAAATTACTGAGGGAAAAGGTGTGGAGAAATGAGCTGCGTTCCTCAAACCTGTGTCCTGTATCCTGTTCGCTACATGATCAGCTCACCCCAGCACACAGAGGTTTCCTTATCAAAACGGACTTTTTTAGCTGTTCTGATTTGTCCATCTCTTGGGTTTTACGTTGCTTTGCTCAGAAAAGGCATTTGCAAGTTCTTCATTTCAAGCAGCTCGCTTAAAGACACTTCTTCAAATTAATAAACTGAATTGATTCTTCATGCCTAGTTTTTTCACCCATCACGTGGCTTGCTCCACCTCTGAATGAGACTGTCTCCAAAGACTCAAGTTAGATTTCTGAGATCTAGCTGGTTCTACCCTTTCCTGAGCCCATAAAAGCCTTGCTGAAATGAAGGTAATTAGCAAACACATTGTTCCAAGAACGATATTGAACTTTCTTTACAGCACAGCTCTTTTGCTACAACATGCAGTCCCCTGAGACTGTTTTCCCACCTCCATTTTGAGCCTGGGCTTAGGTGAGCAGGCTCCTCAGCTCCACTGTTTTCTTTATTGAGAGAAATGAGCATATTGGAAACACCACGAGCTTAGATGCAGCCTGAGCTATAGGTATGGGTCTGGTTTTCTTGCTGACGTGTTCCATGTACTTGCTTTGCTCCCAAAACGCTTCTGTGCATCATTGCCTGGAAGGTAGGTAGGAAAGTAACCTCGTATGAACCAGTGCTCCTGGCATTAAAGATCTACTCATTGTCCCTTTGGGCAGATGCTTGTGTTTGTCATTTTTTCTTTACTTTGTAAAAAATCCTGACGGCCTCTCTCCAGCTGCAGTTCCTAGTCTTTATCTACCCTTGTTTCTCCCAGGAGAAGGCAGCTTTGTGAAGAAGCTACATTAAATACACCCCAGCTGTTTCTTGCACCCAGTCTTAGCTTGAACAAGTCACACCAAAAGCTGTCAGAGGAGAGAAGCTGCAGATAAACTACAATAAACAAAAATGAAATAAAGTTCAGAAGCTCTCCTTCTTATTTTTAAAGGAACAGTAAGAGGGACTCTGTCTTATTTTTCAGGGGACATATAGCATTAATATATCTACTCCATGCCTGAGGTAAAACATAGACCACACAAATCCAGAAGTTGTTATGGCAATTACTCACCGGTGACACTGACAAGAAGGACATTTTGTTACCTGTCAGGGCCAGGAAAACAGGAACAGCAGCTTGAGACTCACCGATGCCCCAGCACGGAGCTAAGATCCCCTTACATCCACCACCCAGTGCCTTCAGTGGCAGGAACCAGCCTGTTCTCAAGTGTGTACGCAGCCGGTCGCATCAGCACTGCCACCAGCACTCAAAAAAGCACCTGGGAAGCATGAGGGAGTGAGAAACCACTGGAAGGGAAGGAAGGGGCCATATATGACTCCAGGTTCCTGTGAGCAGCTAAAAAACTAAGGTGCCTTACAGGGCTGTGTGCTGACATTTGCCATATATGACATCTAGCATCTCCTTCCTCTCTACTCTGCCCTGGTGAGGCCAGATCTGGAATATTGTGTCCAGTTCTGGGCCCCACAGTTCAAGAAGGACAGGGAACTGCTTGAGAGAGTCCAGCACAGAGCCACCAAGATGATGAAGGGAGTGGAGTATCTCTCTTGTGAGGAAAGGCTGAGGGAGCTGGGGCTCTTTAGCTTGGAGAAGAGGAGACTGAGGGGTGACCTCATTAATGTTTATAAATATGTGAAGGGCGAATGTCAGGAGGATGGAGCCAGGCTCTTCTCAGTGATGCCCAGTGGTAGGACAAGGGGCAATGGGTGTGAGCTGGAACACAGGAGGTTCCGCTTAAACTTGAGAAGAAACTTCTTTACAGTGAGGGTGACAGAGCACTGGGACAGGCTGCCCAGGGAGGGTGTGGAGTCTCTTTCTCTGGTGACATTCAAGACCCACCTGGACACCCTCCTGTCTAATTTCATTTAGGTTCCTGCTCTGGCAGGGGGATTGGACTGGATGATCTTTTGAGGTCCCTTCCAATCCCTGACATTCTGTGATTCTGTGATATAGGAATGAGGGCAGCTTTTCTAGCTGCTCTCACTAGGCATCCTTCAGACATGTCTTGATGATCCTTGAGACATTACTAGATGACCTTTGAGGTCCCTTCCAATCCTAACCATTCTATGATTCTGTGTCTCTATTAGGAATTTTTCACTCACTGTTTCCATTTTGGCTACTTAGCAGAGCTCAAGCTGGGACCGCAGGAAACCTCTCTGCAGGCCTGCTGCCTGCAACCAGACCTTCCTGTGTTACCGCTCCACACAGATTTAGCTGCTGTAAGAAAAAAAGGCAACACAAATTCCTCAGTTTCCTATAGGTGTCCACCATGATAGTTGTAGGCATGGTGCTGAAGTGGTGGAAGCCTCAGAAGGGGCCTTTGCTCTGGTGGGCTGAAAAACTAAATCGTGGATGATGAAGGATTTTTCCACCATTACTACTAGTACTGTATGTGCAGGAAAACACTCACCCTCCTCTAATTAATCCTGTTCCAATTAGCTGACCCTGAGCTGGAGCTGTCCTGTTACCATCAGTGTAACTGTATGTGCACAGCTAGAATTGCTCCCTTGCATCATTTTCCCCAACATTTATAATTTCTTCACAGTTTTTAATTAAATCATCTTATTATTTAAAGACAAACATATTCCATCTTTCCTAACAGGAATATGCTGTAAAACTGTAATGTGTGCTTTAATTCCAACAGACACAGCCAGGAACAGCTGTTTCTTACACTGGGTTTAAGATGAGTCCTGTGAAAACAGGAAATGTGTACATCACACAGCAGAGTTCTGGCCCATCAGCTGACAGAGCAGACCAGCTTTCCTCAAATTCTTGCAAATGTATCTCATTTTTACACTAAAAAAATATCGTTCTGAAAAGCAAGGCTAGTTTCACACCAGCTGAAATAGCAGGGAAAGTTCAAACTGGACTGAAACAGAGTTTAACATCATTTTTTTTTTTGGTACCTTTCAGCAAAGAATTATCCATATAGTTTTGTTCCTACTTTTGAAAATACTTGTAAAATCACACTTTTCCCTAGAACACTGAAACTTAATTAAGAGAAAACCCAAGCAAAACACAAGGAATGGCAAGGGTATGATTCACAGGCCTCGTTTCTCAAGGAACTTTCCTCCTGCCACCACAGTTTTTTTAACCTTTCTACAGTCACTGGTGACCAGAAATGTAACTTTTCCTAGAAGAGCTGGCACTAAATTTGAAGATGTTTTATTTTTGCATGATGGAAAAAAGAAATACAAAGCCTTGCTTGCTTTGCTGATACTTGCTCTTTGAACGGGGCCATATGACACAGCTTTATGTTTTGTCTGTTTATTCGCAGCTTGCTTGTTTCCCTGGCAAAGTGGAAGTTAAAAGCAATGAGGCAAATTGACTCTCTCAAAACCCCACTTATCTTCACAGGAAACTTCTTCAGGATTAGGCACACAGAAATCCCCACTTCCTTTTTCTAGAGAAATTGCACTATCTGTTAATTAGCAGATGCCTGTTTCATTTTCTTCCACTGCCCTGGTTACAAGAAGAGGAGGAGGCAGGGCACTTTTTGCTGCAGTTAATATTCATTTTTTCCACTGTCACTTCTCTCCCCATAAGTATCAGTTTTGATCCTTGGATGAAAATAGCATCCTGTTTTCCTTGCAGTTTGTTAGAGACTGTGTAATATATTCTCTGCAATGAGAAGGAAGGTGTGATTTCTAACACTGGTAGGAAAAAGGGATTTTTACTGGAAACAATCCTCTTCAGCTCAGAGTTTGCCTACTGCACCTGTGCCACCATGGGCACACGTGCCATATGGAAAATAAACCGGTGGAAACTCAGTTGGAGTAAATCAGCTGGCTTCTCAGACCCTGCAAATGACACTGTGCTACAAGAAATTCTGGGAAATAAGCAACAGGAGCCAGCATTATCCATCTCCAAAGCTGCTGCTGGGAGGGCAGAGAACCTGTTACTGGGGAGGGTTGCAGTGCAAGGCCTCCCCAAAAGAGGGGAACCAGCCCTCTGCCTCCCCGTCCTCCTCCTGAAGAACAGTTACTGTAAACTGCTGCTTGGAGATAGGGAACCTGCCGTACATTTCCTTGTAGCAAAGTACACTGTAGTAAAAGAAGGTGCTGATTAGTTGTGTGCAATCTAAACTGCTGTTCCTTAAAATAAAAAAAAAAAAAGTTGTGTATTTTTTTTTTTCCTGTTCTTTGGTCTTATCACCAAGGACATGGTTTTCTCAAAGGTTATTTGACAGCCTGGAGTCTTGAAGCAGACGTGTTAGCCCTGAATGAGAAATACAGCTAAGCAATGAAGGAACTACAAAGTGCTGCATCCTCTGTGCAACGTAACATTGACATTTAACTTTGTCCCGGCGCAGCACAAACCATGGAAGAGACCTGAAAGATGAAAATCTCAGGGGGTCAAGCCTAAAACAGGGCATGAAGAAGAAATATGCATTTTGGGGGTCATTCAAGAAAAGATTCACGCAGCTGCCAAAATTGCAAGGTCCTCACTACTGGGCTCATTTGAACACGTAACCTGTGCTCAGTGGTTTTAACTGCGTGACCAATTCCACTGACTTCAAGAATATCTTTAAGCATATGCTCAAGGGCTTGCAGAATGAGGATCAGATGTGTCTCCTCTGGTAGGGTGACAGTACATGGCAGAATGCAGGTGACAGGAGTATTTCAATCACCACTAGAGGTGATTGTAAGGAGGGGAATTCATGTCTCTGGGCTCACAGGTACATACCCTGCTGTGGTCACCTGCCTCCTGTGGAGTGTGCCCCTGGCATATAAAATCCAAAGCTCAGGAGCTTCACTGAGCAGAGGGCATTTCTCTTTTTAGGAGGTTTAATCTTAGTCTAAGGAACTTCAGGGAGTATTATTATTTATTTCGCCACTCAGCTCTCCCAGAGGTGCGGTTCTCTCACCACAAGAATTTAGTGATGTTTTCCACATGTCTAGGGACATCGGAAATATTACACAGAATCTTAAAAGTGGCCATTGGCATTTCTTTGAAAGTTTCTCCTTGGGCATGGGAGGCCAAGTGCAGGAAAATACCAATTTAGATAGATCTAGGACTAGTCTCCAGTTTTGATATAGTTACTATTATGGAGAGCTACTTCATTATAATAACAAACTTCAGTGATGCAATAAACTTCATGATGGCATAAAACAAATAAAACCAACTCTGCTTCCACAGACCTGTCAATTATTCTTTAAGTTCCTACTTGGGAGAGACCAGCAACAGGTTTATAGTGGAAAAAGAGGTTGCAAAAAAGAAAAAGGGTAACGTGGAAACAAAAAAATGAGAAGGTAGTAGAAAGTGAAGGGATATGGACCAGCTTTCTGAAGGAACTTGTTCCCCAGGCTCTGGAGAGTGGATCTGAATGTGAGGAGAGAAGCTCAGGTGGTTCAGAGCAGGGAATCAATACCTCAACTCAGCATCAAGGTCCCAAAGGAAACAGCTTGCATGAGGAGACGAGAGAAATAGCTCTTTCCC
>NW_010317302.1:0-13242 GCF_000700745.2 Antrostomus carolinensis | reverse complement strand
CTTTTCCTCGGTAGTGCTATAATCCTGGTCCATTCTGGCCTGGAGAGCCTGCTCAGCTACTCATGACTGAAAGGCTGTGCTGTTGTGGATGATGACAGCAAGCAAGTGGGGGGAGAAAAAGAAAATAAAAACAACAAAAAACCACAGTTGTTTAATGGCTGGGAGTTTTGAAAGAAAAAAAAAAAAGCCTAAAACAAGTTACTAGTAAAGTGAGCCCGGATCTTGCCTGGGTTATGGAGATACCCCAATTAATGAGTCCCACTGGACTCTTTTTGCTGTTGGCTGAATTTCCTCTCCCAGTCCTTCTGACCACAGCTTGCTCTCTCAGAGGGCTTCCAGGTTGGCATTTATTGTTCAAACTAATGAACTTGTTTTGATAAAATAAGGAACAGGAAAATGGGAACGCCGAGGCTTTTCGTTTCTGATATGAGTCGTACTACATTATTAGCATCACGGAATAGAGCTGGAGCTTGGCCGTGCTGATCTCCTCCAGCCTTACTACAGCTCGCATGCCTCTAGGTGGTGCCTCACTCTAAGGTTTAATGCCAGGAGATGGGGACCAGCAACCTCAGATGCCAGCAGCCACATCACCCACCCTGTCCTTCCCAGGGTGGCTATGGGACCAAAGCGGGCAGCCCTGCTGAGCCCTTTGCACCAAAGTGTTGCTAGAAAATTCTATTTGCTTTAGGCAAAGAAGCCACAGTTACAACTAGAGGGATCCCCCACAGCAACAGACACATCTGCAGTTCATCCTGACCCCACACACAGACTTCATCCAGAGCTGAGCAAGACCCCTTCATTTCAAGCAGCTGTAGGTCAAGCCCCTAATCCCAAACAAAACCATCAGTTGCTTTGAGGCTGCTGAAAAGCCCCATCTTCTAGAGAACTTGTGTCTGTAAGGAGATGTAACCAGGTTTATACCCTTCAGACTGAAGTGTCAGAGGAGAAAAATAAAATGGGCAGACTCATGGGTCATCAGTGGGAGCAAGTGCCTATTTCTATCCCGCTCTGCGGCCTATTTTGGTAACCTAGGCTGTGTTAAAAAAAATCTGTTTGTGGGGCAGGAGCAGCTCCTGGAAATAGATGTGGAGCAAAAGATGTCTGTAGATTATAGCAGAGCTATTCCCTACCCTCAACGATGAGGAAGGGCAGTATTAGGGATGGGAAATGGAAGGGTACACTGAGTTTGGCAGGTGTGGAAGGAGCAGTTTTTGGTATTTCTCTTTATATCTTTGAGGTGAGGAACATCAACCAGGGGGGTTCACAGCCCATCCCTTCATCATGTCTCCTCCTTTTCCACTATGTGACTAGGAAGCAGAACATACCCTGTGTTTTGAAGCAAACTATTTGGTACAGACAGCCGTGCAAAGTCAAAATCGACCCTGACATGGATGAGACAGCCCCATCTCCCACTTACTCACGGTGCACTCATATATGTCCCACTCACGGTGGAATAACACAGCTCCCCGAGGCCTGCTTCAGAAGGTGGGAGCAGTCTTGGAAGACTTGCTCTTTTTTTCCAGCTATACCTTCCTCTTGAGAGAAATGCCTGTGCCCTGTATTTGGTATGGGGAGGAAGAATTTGCCCTTGGGCTTCCTCCTTGCCCCTACAGGTTTCCATACATTTACATCTAAGGGGGAAGAAAATGTAGGACAAAGGGGGAGGTGGTGTCACAGCTGGAAGGACATCTGAGGAGGGTCATCACGCCAGTTCATCCCTGAAGCAGGACATGCCCAGCGGGAGGAGGGGGAACATCTTCTCTGACACGCACTAAAGGATTAGCCCTTGCATTTGTTTTTCAGATGATCCCGTGCTAACAGCTTCAGGTGGATTTGGGTTGACTTCTCCACATCAAGTCCTTTGACCTTTTAATCCTTCTGAAATAACCTATTCCTTCTCCTCCCAATCCCACCAGATTGCCTTTTGTTGTTTTTGTCCTTGAACACATTTTGAAAGCTTGCAGCAGCTTTTCTGGTGTGCTGAGTAATTAGCTGGCAGCTCTGGCTTCTTCCTCCCACTGGGCTGTACCTGGGGCTGTGCGGAGGTTGAGGGTGCTGCTCGGCAAGTAGGTGTTAGACTTGCAATTTGAAAGTTTTCCAGTGTTAAATTCAAACTTAGGCTTTTACAATAATTAACAAGGAATATATCTGACCTTTTCCCTTATTTGGACTTCTTCATCCCTCACTGCAGCTGGCAGACCCAAAGGGTTATGCAGTTCTAAAAGAGGAAGAAAAGAAACCTGGAAAAAAAAGAAAATTACAGCTGGTAACTGAGGAAAAAATACAGCTGTGGTGTGGATGGGATAGGGAGGAAAAAGAGAAAGCTGGAGAGGGCTCTGGGGAGGAGATGAGTGCAGAGGTGGTCACATAACTCAGATGAAATATCTGAAGTACCTGAGGTGTGTGGGGGAGATGCAGAACCTCCACTGCAAGTATGGTCACTAAAAGCTGCACGAAGCTACCTTTTACAGGCCCTGGTTCATCTCACATCATTTTGAGGCTCTGAAGGAAGCAACCCAACTAACAGCACATCCATAGGGAGGTTCAGTTGGCTTCAGCCAGAGAATGCTGATCCCATGCTGTGTTTTCTCCCAAAGATGGGTGACGTGCTCTGTTTCCAGCCAGGTCCTGCTGCCTCCTTGGTTTCCTCTGCCATCCGTGGCTGAAACAAGAGGAATGTAAGTGGCTCTTTAAAAGCATTTCACACTGGTGCAGGAGAGGAATAATTAGGCCAGACTTATTCTTCTGGGCTTAGGTCTTTATGCAGAAAAATCGATATGTTTCCTTCTGCAGTTCATCTTCAGATTCATGTGTGGAGGAAATGCAAGGACTGCTCGGAAAATTGTGCAGTGCCTTGCTTGAATCCATGCAAGGCTTATAATTATCTGAGGTCCTTGCCAATTAATGTAACCTTTCAAATTAAGTGTATACTCAAGTTTTTTTCTTTCAACAAAGATAGCTCAAGCATATCTGAATTGGAACAGTCCCATCTCTCATAATTGCTGTATACAAAACCGAGTGACTTCGTGGTATGCTGACTTCTAGATGGCAAAAGATACTGAGCGTTTCCTCTGCTCTAGATAAGAAAACGGTGGCACTCCAGCAGCATTTTGGGGACTGACAACTTCCTCTCTCCAATGGAAGGTTTGTTGGAGAGGGAACATACAGAAAGGAAGTCAGAGAGCTGAGATGGCAGCCACACAGCTCTGTATTCAGTGTGTGATGGTGCAAGAGAGCTGTATGAGGTGGAGGAGGAAGGCAATGCCCAATCCAACCCAAAACAGGGACATCCACCCAAGGGAACAGAGAGGAGCAGAGTTATCTCAATAGCTCATCCCACACCCCTTCACACCACTGCTGTGCTTGAAGAGACACAAATAGTTCCCTAAACAGCCCAGAAAGTTTGTCCACTTCCCTTCTACAAATAAAACTCTGCCAGGGTCACAGTTTCTGACCAGATTACACTCTCACACAGTTGCTTTCTATGTGAGCAAAGGCAGTAGCCAGTTCTCACACCCTTTTACAAACCTGTGAAGGAAGATGGCACAGATCTATGGCAGTTGTACTGCAGACCTGCTGCAAGACCAAGGTTTTGGGCTTAATCACATGTGATAGAAAGGGAAATAAATTTCATCTGAAAGTACAATGTAAAGGAAACAGCCTTTTCACATCTGTCACACTGTCCAGTGAATTAACAAAGTACAACACAGAAAATTCTTCACAAAAATGGTCCTAAAACAGGATGGTTTTTTGCTCTTTCCAGGCAGTAGGCGAAATAGCCTGATTAATTCTTAGGGATATCTGTGTATGAAAAAGATCTTCTACAGTCTCTGCACCAAATACAGTTAAATTAAACATGGTAAACACCATCCTGAGCTCTGTTTGCATTTAAAAAAAAAAAACAAAAAAACCCCCACAAAAAACCCCCTGAAATTTTGGCAGGTCTTTGAAGCTTGTACATTGAAGTCAAAACCCAAGAAGGACTGAGCTGCCGTGGAGGTGCTCAGTGGGATCCAAGAGGGTTTGTGTCAATCAGCAGTCAATAAACCAAAAAGGCACATAAAAGATTTTTGGCCAACTCCTGCCCCAAAGGGTTGTCTTACCTTGCTGAGCCTCTTCCAGGGTCCAAGTGCTACACTGCATCCCATTCAAATCCCTTGTGCAACCTGTTCTGACCTGTTTTTTTTTGTCCTGGGAAGGGTGTCATGCTGCTACCCTCCTTTTCCACATACAGGGGCAGCTGCGCTGGGTCTGACCAAAAGCCTCCAACATCAGCTCAAGGCAGATGCCTGAGGAAGAGTATAAGAATAGAGAAAGTAACAGTGTGAAACACCCTCATCAGTCTGTGACTCAAAGGCTTCCTGAGCCAGAGGTGATGCTTTTGAATATAGTGGCCCTCCATGGATCCCTATTCCACTGAATTACCTTTTTTTCCTGATGACAGATGAGCTTTAGTATTCGTAATATCTCATAGCCGATTTCTATGGCTCACTTGTATTTGGTGTGAAGAAAATCTGTTATTTAGTTAATTTCAAATCTGCTGCCTAGTTGTTGCATTATGATCCTTAATTCCTGTCATGGAGGACCCTTATGCACCTCAGGGCTTTTCCAGACTCCTGCCATAGCCCCACGGTCATCCCTGCTGTACTGACAATGATTTCCCTTTCTTCTGTGCTCGTCTAAGTCAGAAATAATACAGCAAAGTCTACAGAGGCTGTACAGGAAGCAAAGAAGAGAATATGGCTGTGTGGTTTCTTAATGCAAGCTCTGCCATACCCCTGCTGTTTGTCCCTAAATCTAACACAAGAGCTTTCCTTATATTACTTATTAAGTGCCATTAGTAACAGAACAATAAACTGGTGATCTTTTCTTTCCTGTCCAGAGGGAAAAGAAAACAGGGACCTGAATGCTAAATTCAGTTTTCAACTTCATCAAGATACTGTTTCTGGTTTGGATGTTTTCTGAGCTTCGGTTTTAGAAGCGTTCAAATTTATATCCCTAATGTCCGTGCTCACCCAGAAATTCAATGAATTCAGGGGAAACAACTGGTCTCTGAACAGCTGTTAGTTTGGTTTTGAGTGCTTCAGAGGATCTTATTAAAATAATAAATTTCCATAGGAACTGCTACTGCAGCACTTTTAACTTTTTTATTAAGAGGGAAGTTATGCAAGGTCTGCTGGATGATATCAGCACATCTGGACAGCTCGGAGACTGGGGAGTTCTGAGGAAAGAGGAGACAAACAGGAAAAAAAAAATAATAATTGAGGTTTTCTCAGCTTAGAGCAGGTAATGGATCCTGGAAAGAGAACTACAAACTCCACTAGCCCCAGGGGGGCCCTGCCTGGCTTTCTGCAGTCCAAAAGGTCACTGAATTTGGCAGCCACCACAGACAGCACATAGATGCTGATTGCCGCAGTGGGAAGGGCAAGGCCAAACAAATTCATTTGTGATTCCAGCACTAAATACTTACACCATAGCTACGGTTTGTATTTATGCCCCTGGGGATCTATGGAGGGAGGGTTTGTTCCCCCTCTTGCCTAAGTAAGAAGTATTTGTCCTGGTTTTGCACCCAAACCACCACAGTATTGCACAACAGGCAGGTGCTGGGTGCCTTGAAGCAACTTCTGCTCAGTCCTTCAGCTGATAGGAAAGCCATGGGATGCACTGCTGGTGGACTGGAACCTGCTGCCTTTGTCACACCTCACAGCTACCACTTTGCAATTGCATCCTTTCAGTGCCTTTAGATGCAAGCAAGGGCAGCAGCTAATTGCTTTTTAGTTTAGACCCTTGTAGCACACATAACTACAACATCCCCATCAGGTTCACAAGCCCCCAGGACCTGATTGATGGTGCACACATTAGTCTCTCTGGCCTTCTGGTAAAAGCAGATCTGCTCATTCAAGTAAAGGTTCCTGAAAGAGCTGCAGAGGGAAAAAAAACAAATTGCTTTGGTTTCAGCTTCTGCACACATCTTCACGATATAACTGTTCTTCAATAGAGCCACCTCTTAAAAACATAATTAGAGGTCAAATATTAATGGATCAATCCGTGTCTTCAAATGTAATTAAAAGCACTGATACAAAACTGCTCCTGTCTAGAAAGTTCCTGTGCTTGGCTAAACTTTCAGGGGCTGGTCATTACTCTCAGCCATAGCGTTGCTTAAATCATGTTGATTCATAATCCTTTGCAAGAGAAAAATCAATGCTGAAGTGTTTTGCTTGTGTAACAACGTACATTAGTGAGCCTGGAGTGCCTCTTCAATGAGATAATACCAACCAGTTAAAATATGTAGAGAGAGCCTCCTGAATTCATTATGAATCGATTTTCATCCTTTTAATATTCTTGCTTACAAAGAAATTCTTATATGGCACACTGGCTTTTTTCTCTGCCAGTTCACCTCCTTGTTGGTCTTTGGGCTTGTTCTTTGGTGCTCTCCCAGTTGCAAGCTGTTGGAGGGAATTACAGCAGGATCAGCTCTGCATAAACTGAGTTGTATAAACTCAACATTAAGATATCCACAGTCAGAAAGGAGAAGAAAGCAGAAGGAAATGGCTAATATCCCTTGCAATGATGAAAATAAGTATTTGTTAGCAGTACCAGTAGCTTACCTCTTCTTTCTCTGGTGGCTTCAGCTGGCTTCTCCCCTGCCTGTAGACATGCCTGGTACACTTCATCCGCAGTTTTCCAGATGGCTTTCTGGGGATAAAGTGATTTAACAGGAGTTGGTAAAACAAATAATTTCACTCACTACCTTGTGAAAGGAGTTTAGGAGAGAATGATGGTGAGTCATAGTCCTTCTTTAAAGGGTTAACCATATAACTTGAGCCACATCTGCGTGCATCAGGTCTTCTCAGTCTGTATTCTCTCTGGAAAAGAGTTTTAGCAGAAGCACAATTTTTTTCCCCCCAGTATAACTTATCTCAGAAGAAAAACCTGTACCTGTAGGCTATAGCCCATGTTCTACAACCGTTTCTACTCCAGACCATTTTTCTAGTGCAGCTGCATCATTTACCAGCCGTATCTCCTTGCAAACACTCTCCTTCACAACTCCATCAGGAAAAATATATAACATAGGCCTGATCTCCTGCTCTGCTTTTCATAGGCTGCTGTAACTGTCCGATTTCCTACTAATCAAGGCCTAGGAAACTCAGTCTGCTCAATTTTTTTGACAAATCAAGTGTGAGTTGAAAATTAGTGCCCGAGGTATACATGGCTTGCGTGTGTACTTATGGGACTGGGTCTTAGTTGGATTATTCATAGATTATTAAACACAAAATTAGAATAAAGCATTTGTATGCAACAGAAGATGTTTTGGATGGGACTGATGGGCATCTTTTCATGTGTTACTTTAATAGAAGTAAATATCTAGGGATTGCAAAACCCAAGCATTCCAGTGGAAAATGTTTAAACAACAGATGATGAATCCTGCTAAAAGAGTTTTTATGCTTAAAATCATAATTAAAATGATTTTAGACAAAGCTGCTAATATACTGGCAAAGCCACTATCCTCCTGAGACTGCCAGATGTTTTATTGCCACGTGAACTGCAACATAGTGCAAAGACTGTATCTGCTATTCTGATAAATAAATTATTGTATTTTCTTCCATTCTGCCATCTCCCTCTTTACATCCAGCCATATCCTTCGTCTCCTTGACCTGACCTATCAGCTTGTAGCTTTACATTCAGACCACAACTGCACAGAAACACTTCCCGTTCTGAGTGATCCGGCTGAGTCCTACCAAAGGTTCTGCTTCTCCTCAGGAGGTGAACCACTGCAGAGGTTTAAGAAGCGATGGTGTTAGATAAGGTTTCCAGCTGGAGCAGGAGGAGAAGGAATTCTGCTTTTCCCACCAGAAAATGCCTACCCAAGTTGTGTCTAAGACCCATTTCTGCTGACATTTTCTAACATACCAGTGCTCCCCCAGGACAAAGGCAGAGGAAATATCTTGATGCTTGAGGCTTTCCTGTCCTTACAGGCAATTCTTGGAAAAGCCTCCAAACCTTAGAAATTATACATGTGCTCCTCAAAACATGAGGTTTGATCCAGCATCAGTTATTTGCACAGGAAACTACGTTGTTCTCTGCAGTTACCAGTACAATGACAGTCGTTACTCATGCAGACCTCTCCTTTTCTCAGTCAATTTAATGCAACAGAAGTGATGACAACTTACGCAAACTGTCTTCCTGGTACATGGGATTTTTTTTCTAAATAAGACAGAGATGCATCATTTTGGGCCTCTGTTCTTTGAAAACTGCTCATGTACTCTGTTCTTAATGAGCAGGCTAGGGAGTTTTTTCCCCTACCTCTATCTTAATATAAAGAAAATGTTTAAGACTGCCTTTTCCTTTTCAGCAATCCATAAAGCACTGTATTTGCAAATTCATGCCCACGTCAGATTATTTTTATCGTTACAATTGGTCTCCCCATGGAATTTGTTAACATGTTGCTGGCTATTTTCATCCTTCACATGAAAATGAATCTACTGGGTATCACAGAGCTCAGTTATTATGAGGTTTTTTTTGATGAAAGCCTTAAATTGCATCTGAGAAATACAAATTACAGGGCCTAATGTTCCCCCAGAGATTTTAATTTAATACACAAAAGGAGCCGCTTACTCCCTACTGAGGTCGTTACACGAAGATATTTTTTCTAGCGAACAGAGTAATTGGGACCACTGGAGCTTGTTTCCCCCACCCCCATCAAGAAAAAGGATGGGTCCATTTTGGCTGCCTCAGAAGGTTTAGAAGTTTTGTGAGCGATCATGCCTAGGATGAATTTTGTTGTTGTTTCTATACAGAACAAAGGGCTTATTAGAGCCCCTGTTCATGCTGCAGGCGTTGCTCAGGGTAGTGGCCTCTTCTTTTGTCATTACAACATGGCACTGGAGGAAACCACTGAGGTCCATGTCCCCACAAACTCAAGTACCCAAACCACAGTACCAGGATCCCCTCCCTCTAACATACAACACCTTTGGATGGCAAAAAAAACCCCTCAGAAAATGTAGTGTGTCACAGAGAAAGAGGGTGCTGTCCCAGGAGGTTGCCCATGTCATTAGGTACCTGAAGGGGTTCATGGCCAAAGTTGTTGGCTGCCATCAACCAAAATCATGGAGCCAATCCCACCCATCTGGTTTTCCATGGTGACTGCTCTACAGAGATCTGAACTTTAGGGCTGGGCAGTCTAAGGCAAATCCAGCAAAGTCCCCATATACTCGTTTCAACTCCAGGATAAACAAACATGTGCTGAGGTCACCCCCAAGTTATGGCAGCATAGGAGTCAGATGGATGTCGGCAGGTCAGGCTTTGGGGTCAGGGAAGATGATCCCAGAGTGGTCCCTGCTACAGTCCCATTAACCTCAGCGACTCAGCTCCTATGCGTGGTTAAAATTTAAACACTTGCATAAGTGGTTTGCTGAACCAGTGCCAGAAAGATCAGTGTCTTGTAGGACTGAGCCCATTAATTCTTGCTCTCTGGGAAGCAGAGGGGGAAACAGCAAGAGAAGGGCAAATTCTAAAGTTGAGGAACCCTCACACAGATTGTAGGAGGGGGCGGGGGGAAGACAAAGGGAGTTCAGGGTTTCCATGCTGCAGCCGTGCTTGGGGCTGGGGTAACCATGATTTTGCATGGATGCAGAGCAAGCCAAGACATTATTCATTGTGCCGGTTTGTAGGCACAGATTATGTGTATCACTAGTGTGAAATTCAGCTTCTTATTTCTAACTTGAGAAAAATTTTCCAAATAGTCTTTTTTTTTCCCCCTCAATCTCCTATTGAAGAACAAAGCACTCAGGAGAGCAGACAACTAGGAGGTACGCTCGTTCCCTGAGCGCCACTAAACTTCTTCAACAGAAACAGATGATAACAAATATACTAAAAACAAGAATAAAAATACACCTCAAACAAAAGCAATATACTTCCAAAACAAGGCTCTCAACTACACAGGTTTCTCCCAGTAGGGAGAGGCTGCGAGAACAGACGACACTTGTTAGTCACGTCACTTAACTGCACGCCTGGAAAGCACTCAGATCTGATGGTGATGACACCGTAAGACCCCATGAAGAACATAAATGCTGTGCTGCAATAAAGGCTTTCACAACGGCATAGATGGAACCATTATTTTTCCCCAGGGTTTTAGGCACTGAATTCTTTCAGGAGCCATTTAATTATTTTGTTTTATTTCTGCTCAATCTGTATAGGAAACCTTAGTAAAAGGACTGCTCATTTTGACAAGGTTCCCCCAGGGAATCCTCGAGACAAAATAGCAGTAATTTCTTCCCCATATAACTCACCAAGAAAAATAGCAGAGGAAATAAAGGGGTAATAACAGAAAGGGGAAGATTATCTTTTAAAAGCAGTTGCTTGATACCAATACACAGTGGATGTATTTAATGTCATAAACATAGGTTTATTTAGGGAAGACATGAGGAAATATCAGGAGCAAAGAGACTCTTACAGCTGAAATGAAATTAAGACTGGCAAGTATAAGAGGAGAAGGGAGGGAAGTGGAAATAGAACCCCATTAGGGTGGTCTCATGGTCCTGACAAAAACTTAGTAGTTGGATCCCAGCTGTATGCTGCTTGCAGACTCTGGGCTGCCAAAAGCACTTGCTAATCTGGTGGCCTGACTGGCTTCCTTCTCCTTAGAGGGAAACAGTTGGGGTAGAGACCTGTATATATAAATACACATCCGTCTCTGGTGTGACCTTGTTTACGGAGGAGAAACAGGTTATAAAGTCCTGCTTTGCTGGACACGCGAGGAGTTTATTTCCTTTGCTCTGAAATGTCCAGGCTTGCTGACCCCCAAGCTCATGACCCAAGCAGTCCCAGCTTTCTTCCCCACTTCTGGCCACACCTGTGGCTCTGATGACACCTTCCTTCTTCCAGGCACAAGGACACTGGCATTTCAGGCCTCTAAAATGGTCCCCTCCTTGCAGACCTGTCCCCATGTCCCAGCTGATGACCTTGTCTTGCTGCCTGGGGGAATCTTGACTGGGGCTCCTGCTAAGCCTGGGAGATGCTACCTTCTGATGGTGAAGAGGAAACCCTATCCAACAGTTATAAGTAACTTCTCTCACAATAGGTCTTCCCTTGTGCCTCCAGCATCAAGGTATAATCTATGTTTCTAAACTGGTTAAGAGACTGCAGTGCCTGCAACTACAAAACAGGGCTCAACGGTATTTTCTCATCTACACTTGTTTTGATTCTTCTGGGCTCTGAAACTTCACACACTCACTCATGTTGCTGAATTTTAGTCTTAGGAGCAACGAGTCATGCATTTGACTTGATATAAACCTTATTTTATGGTTTGCAATTGACTTGGTGACCATTGCCCCAGTCTCTCAGCTGCACTGCTTGTAGCATGTCAAGCACATAAATCATGTCAGGTTTCAGGTTTGGACTTTAGGATAGAAATTCTCCCCTAGAAAGTGTGTTAAAAATACTCAGTTGAGTCCAGCTCTCAGCTGAGGATAGTGGCGACAGATTGAGCGCCTTGAGAGCAGCAGGAGCTCGGTGTCCAACACATATACCTTCAGGTGATACATCCTTCCCCACCTCTCCAGGCAACCAGACAGAGACTGGGATCTTAAAAGTAAGCTCCAGTCCCATCATAAATTCATATGCTCATAAATTTACAGTCACAGAGAATGTTAGGACTCTACTCATATTTTCTTTAACACAGGCCAAAGAGTCTCATTCAACAAATTCTGCATCAAGCTCAGAAGTTCTGATTGAGCCATGGAGAAAGTTATCCAAATATTGACATAAGACTAAAAGGAATGGGGAACATCTCATTTTAAACTGTTCTCATATTGTCTATGTATCCTCATTTGCCTTCTTTCTTTGTAACAACATGTCTCACTTAGGCTTCCAGCTTTTGCTCTTTGCTTCGTTATTCTTTGCCAGATTGAATAGCCCTTTCCTCCCCACTAAAAAAACCCCAAAAACCAAACAAACCAAAAACCCACCCTCATTTGGGCTCTTCCTTTAATAGTTTGGTTTTCCAAACTACTAACATCTATAATTCTACTCTTCCTTGAGCAAGCTAGTATTTTGTTGCAAAAAGCTTATTTATTTTCTATTTCCTACTATTTTGTTTTACTCCGAGAAGCCCTTGAGAGCTGAAAAAGAGCCTCTTGAAGGAGAGACAGCAGTCATTTAAACTGTACGTGAGTTTTTTGTGATGGTTGTGCCTACAGATTAGCCTGGCACAACAGATAGGCATGTAGATGCTTGAACATTGATCTTCAGCTGAGGCTCTGGTGCTCAGCCCCACCTGCACTGGTTGCACCTCTGCTTCTGCCTGACCATGGACCATTTTGACCTTGTCCCCAACCCATGGGCTGATGTCTTGGTTTGAATTTGGATCTGTCTGGCTGCTGTGGACTTGCTCAGTGACCTAAGCTCTGAGCTTCCCCCCTCGGGCCTGCCCTGTTCTCCATGGTCTGGGCTGTGGGACTCCTCCTCTTGTCCATCTGTGAAACCCTGACCCCACTGGCCCTGATATCACAGTCACCTTTCTATCCCTTGCTGTTCCACATGTCACAGTTAAAAGAAAAGTCTTTAGAGAAGAAGGCCTCTGGTTTTACATACAGCGTGTGTGGAGCAACACAGAGAAACTGTATGTGCATTATGAGCACAGTGCTGAGAAACTGCCACCACTTAAAAAAACCAAACCAAATTCACCAAGAAAAACAAAACCCCCCAATTAACTCTTTAAATAGACACTCCGAGTCCTAATTTTTTTAACATGAAATGAATGTTTCTTTGCTTTGTTTATACTAATCCCAATCCTCCATGCAGAATGGTATCTGTGCTCTGTTATTCACTGTCTGAAGAGACAAGAAAAAAAAAAAAGTTCAGTGCTGTTGGACATGAACAATGAGGATTTGAACACAAAGGCAGAGGTTTTCCCTGACATCTTCTTTCACCTTTATGGAGAAATGTATTTTAGAGAGTTACAGGATACGTAAATCTTGATTAAAAATATCTTTTAGTCAACATTTACAGGCCAAAAAGGAAGAGAAAGAAAGTGGCAATGAAATTGTTAAAGCAATAGATGCCAGATTTCTTTTGGATTGGTTATAGCTCATCCTGTGTGTTCATCATGTTCTGACATATCTGTTGAAAAAAGTAGACTTACCCCAAAAATCAAGGCCAAGATTTTCCTGTTGCAATTGCTGCCTTTGAAGAAGAAAAATACAGAGCTGGATTTACTCAGAGCAATTACTGATCCCAAAGTTA
>NW_010317301.1:15762-24568 GCF_000700745.2 Antrostomus carolinensis | reverse complement strand
TAGGAGGATCTGCTCCATGATCTTGCCTGGTCCCCAAACCAGTCCCCAAACCAGTGCCTTACTTTCTGCTATTTGTATGAATTAAACAGCAAGCTCAGCTAGATTATGTCTTCTCACCCTACAAAATAGCCTGTATGCTGGCTGCTAACTTTGAGCTTTTGGGGGAAAAAAATTGGCATGCACTTGCAATATGAAGATGCTTCAGATATATTCTTAGTAGAAAAGCATCAGCTAATTAGAACCAATTCTGTAAGATGGTGGTAATTAATTACAGCAATTGTGCACCACCAGACAACCTAAATTGCTGGAGACACTTGACACTCAATTTTCCTCAGAAATCCTGCATTATTTTTGCAATTATAGAAAACTCATTTCCATAAGATGAAACTCAGTTATCTTTTTTTCTCATAGAAGATTGATACATGTAAGTTAATCACCCCACAAAAGTAGACATGAAATTTGCTTTCAAGCAAATGTTCTTTTGACTAGAAATAAGGTACGTGCGACTTCATTTCTGTTAACACTTGGAGAGGTTTCTCTGGAAAAGGATGTGAGCTTCCAGCTTAGTATTTCCTCAGGGGTCCAAGGCTCTTCTTTCAGTATTACTCTGACAGTTGCCAGATTGGACTAATCTATGCTTGGAAAGAAAGTGGCTAATGCTTCAGCTTGGGAATTGAGGAGATCCAGGTACAATTTCCTATTACCAACTTCACACACAGACTTTAGATGGAACACGTTGTCTTTATGTTCCAGTCACCTGCCTGTGTAAAGGAGATCTTAGCAATCACTTATTCTGCAAACGTATGAGGAAAATAATAAACACACCAAGAGTTGAAAGGGCAGCTATCTGTGTTGATAGAAAGATGTACCAGTAATTAGATAGGATAGTTGCAATCAGATATGTTTGCTCAGGCTTGTTGATAGAGAGCACAGAAGATATAACAAGAAAGACAACCAAGGGAGATGCGTAATAGGACAAAAAAAAAAAAAAGCCTAAAAAACACAAAACCATTTTAACAAGCAGTTTGCCACTGCTGTGAGTTTGAGATGTCTGTTCTCTGAGCATGGCTGTGACTAAGTAAACCACATGGGTTCACTGCTTGGTGATCTTTCAGTCTTCAAACATGACATAAATGCAATCCCATTTTGCTGAGGGAAAAAAAGAGATGAGTGCCACGTTGCACCCAAGCCCATGCAGTAGTTCTGAGGGTAATACAGTAACATAACCCAGGTCTGACTTCCAGTTTCACTCCTTAGCTGTTTGTGCTGGAAACCACAATATTTCCCTCAGGCTTGCCTGCCAGATGGTTGCAATAATTCCTATAAAAGACCTTTGCCCAAAGACTGGTCCTTTCACCCTGATATACCTTCCCTGGTTCAGCCCACTCTTGAAGTAGGTGTCTCATAGACTTATGGAGCTGTTAAGAGTTAAATCTCATCTACTGTTTTCACAGCTCCATCTAAAGGGTCATTTGTGTCTAAAGTAATCCAGTTCAGCATCCCATAGGCAGGAATGGGGTGATTAGGAGGCTTGGTGGCTTGTGTGTTTGAGGGAGCTACTGCTTCTTGGGTTCAGTTGCACAGAAAGCTGCCTGGAGAGCATCTGCTGGCTGTGGTCTGCGCTCACCCTCCTCATGAATTGTTCAGTATGGGCATGCATTTAAGACACAGAAAACAAACACAGAGGTTGACTTTTGGGGATGTTTGTTTGTGGTTGGCTACCTAGAATCGTGTAAAACAAAACAAAAAAACTATCATCACCAGAGTACTTGAACTTCTTCCAGTATTTTTCTGCAGCTGTAAGACTACCAGACTGCTGTCAGTGTTTTATTCCTGCTCGGTGTCCAAGGTGTGCTGACCAATAGTCAGCGCAGTGAGGCAAGATCCAGGGACACAGCAATATTAATCAGATGAGAACTCATGGTGTTGCAGCACGTTCTGTAACAGGCCCAATACTAAAATAATCTATCAGCTGTACCCACTGCACTGTGTGTGCTCACTCTTCTTTATTAAGAAGGGAATATGCACTCTCCAGAGATCAATGTGGGAAAGAGAGCTCCTCAGAGCTTGCAGCATTTTCCCTTAACTGTACCCTGAAGAGACAGATGATTAGGTTTGAAAGATGCTCCAGTCTTGCCCAGTTTTGTGAATCTCTGAGCTGTAGGAGGAAGGGATTCATTTACCTAAGATAATCATTGGGTCATCTTGCTTTCTTCGGTGTTACTGTTTGCAATAGTAATGCTTCTCTTCCTACCTAAAAACTTGTCATCAGAAAATTAAAATACTTGTAAAAAAAGTTGATCTATTTTCAGGCGTGCATAGTAGGTAAATATACTGTAAAACAGATTTTGTTCTTCCAAAGAAAATATTTTCTAAAGATTCTATAGAAAGTATTTTTAACTGCCTTAGAGCACTAACTGCAGCAGATTGTACAGCAAATGAAACCCTGGAATTCATCACCAAATTTTAATCCCTTGAGGCCTGTCTGGCAGCGGCTAAGATAAAATATGTGAAAAAAAATGTTACTAGAAGGAGAAAATATTATGATATATTGCTCTTTCATGCAGTAATCATTATTAAGTTATTCTCAGAGCAGCTTTGCTATCAGGCTCACCCTTTTTTCAACTAAAGTTTAGATGCTGCAGCAGTTACCTACATTTAGTTAGGGGGAAAGGGAGAAAAGATAAAAATGAAGACTTGTAGAAAGTTCTACAAAACGATGTTGTAAATTATGTGTTGTATATCCATCTAACATGGCCTCACTAGACAGCCAGCTTTGGGGAAAAGAGGCCAGATGGCCTTTCCTAAGTTTAATGGTTGGTGTTATTATTTATCTGCATCCAGAAAGACAACAACATTAGAACTCATAACTAATAGGCCTTCTTTTACTTTCACATGCAGCATTCACGTGCACTTTTATATATTGAATACATGTTCCTTTCCTGGTGGGATAAAGGTGGCATTTTGCTTTCAAAAATGACTCTGTAAAGCAGAAAACCTGCATTGGAGACTGCTGATCCCAATATTTTTTTCTGCACCAAAAACCAGATTGAGCAGTTAGAAACTGAGTTTGAATGAATGTGATACCTTAACAGTGAAATTGTAAGCAGCATGTATTTATGTGATCTAAGATTACACAGGGAAGCTGTCGCTGATGCTACAGAGCCAACATTTGTTCTCAAGCAATGTCTTAGGCTGCTAAAAGGAGGTAGAAGACAGTATTTCTGATACTGCTGTGAGAAGTTCATTTAGAAATTCTGGGTATTTTTAATCACTGTAGTTATTCTTCCTACTGAGCAACATAAATTTATTACAAACTGTCTTGTATTCAAAGCCAAAAAGAATTTTATAGGTAATGTGGACACTTTCAGTGTGCTCTTTATCTTTGTGAATTTGTGGAGAACAAGTAAGAAACCAGAAGATCAGAACAGAGCCACTGTCATCCATGTCTATAAAAAGAAGGCAAAAGAGAAGCCAAGAAACTACAGGCCAGTCAGCTTAATGTCAACTGCTGTAACATTTCTGGAAGAAATTATCAAAAAAGTATTTATGAGCACCTCAAAGATAACAGTGAGATAAGGATGAGCCAACACGGGTTTGTCAAGAAAAAAACTATGCCAGTCTGGTTTCCTTTTGCAACAGGGTGCAGGCTTTGTGAGTATGGGAGAAGCAGTTAATATCATAAATCAAAATTCCATGGGCTTGTAGAAAAACACTGAACTAGTGCACACTGGAGCTGGAAACTAGAGGGTCAAAGCAATAAGAGAAACTTAAGAGTATCATCCTTCCTCCCATGAAGTAACTGTCCCTTGTCACCAGCCCATTATAGATCGGTGCTATTGAAAGGTCTGTAACAGCAGAAGAATATTTCATGTACATAAGGTTTTCAAAGGCAAGCTGTAGCTCAATGAAAAAACAACTTTTTTTTTTTTCAGGACATTTGCAGGGCTGCATAAATGGAATGGCAACTACTCAAATATTGCATCTGTACTCAGCTGATGAGAAAAGTTTATTTAGCAAAGCCATTAAAGCCTGATTAAAATTTGATGGGATGATAGGATAAATGTGGTGAGTCCACTGGGGTCTGAATTGCTGCCAGTATTGATTAACACCCTTAACACCCCAGTGGGAATCCTATCAAAAGCATATTTCAAATCTAAGCCATGGGAATCAGAATAAAGCCCTGGATAACAACTGCCATATCATTCAGATGAGTGGTTTATGTCCCTATATGACAAGCGAGTTAATGAGATAATGGAAAGTTGCCAAAGGATTGAGTTGACTCACACGGGGATTTGCAAATGCTGAAAATATGAGGCCAGATTCATACCTGGTATAATTGCACCACCTTAGTTGAATTTTCCAAGGGTTAAATATGGTCCGTAGTCTTTGTCCTGGTCACCTTAAATCAGACAAATATTTTGACATATTGGAAGATAACAGTTTATAGATTGTAAGGGAATACAACCAGCATGGAAACTGATGCAGAAGTCTGTAATGAGAGACTTGAGAGAGAGAAGATTGTTTTGCTGACAGGAAAAATGTAGTTGTTCCAACTGCAAGGCTGGCAATGAAACTATATAAAACCAAGCATGAGAAGGGACAGAGGAGAACAGATGTAGAAGAGAATTCAGAGAAATATACAGAGGGAGAAGGAGGACAGAGTAAAATTGCAACTGGTAGGTTAGGAAGTCTGTCATTTCTGTAAAGGTGGAGATAAGAAGCTTGAACTTTTTGTGTCAAGGCAGAAGCCCAAGGAAATTTGAAAGAAGCAGGAAGAGAATGGCAAAAGCATGAGATTGTTTTTAACCCAGGCATTTCTGCTGTCCTGAGATTTGGAAAGAGCAGAAAAAGGTTATGTTTTATGAAAAATCAGTCAAGCATGGTCTAGATTTGAAAGAGCACAAATTAAAAAAGGAAGGAATGAATGCTTGTGATCCAAGGGGACAAAAGGTTAAGGGAGGTGTTGCAGATGATTCTGAGGTTTGTTGAAAGAATGGAGCTGCTAAGGATGATAAGGAGGAGGTAAAATCTCGAGGTTTGGGGGGTTGGATTTGTTTGGTGTTTTGTTGCTGGGGTGAGGGGGGCTTGGTTGGTTGTTTTGCCAAGGTCAGTTATAGGTGCTTTGTTCCAAATCCTAGTTCTACAGTTAGCTAAAAAAAGTTATCCATACAGAGTGTGAAGAGTATTAATTGTTTGCAACCACCTTGATAAATTTAGAGTCAATTGTGCATTTAGAATTATTAAATAAAAAGCAAAACCCAAATCCTCTGTGGCTTCATTACATAAAATATTGGATAGGGTTCATGTCCATCCTTTATTGAAAGAGGCTTAAAGTATTTAAAAATATTCTCTTTTACCTCTCTTTGCTGAATTGCAAGATGGTAAGTTTTTATTTAAATATATGGTACTGGAATGGTTTCTTCTCTGAGAGATTCCTTTTATTCTTGTGGTAGGAACCTGTAATAGGGAATGTCATAGGCCCAGAACAGGGAATGGCCTTTTGTAAAGTATCTGGTTGTCACACTTGTGTCTTGACCCTCAGCTGAGTGTCATCTGCAGAACTAATTGCTTACGGGTGGCTTTGGTGGAGACAACAAAGGAAGGAAGTTGCTTACAGTTGTGATATGATTGCTTAGAGGGATCTGCCTCTACTGTTGCATGGGGAATTGAGAGACAAAAGGGCTTCAGAGCACTGGCATGAGAGGAAAGGTTGCTTGGGCTCAGTTATAAATAGCTGGTTTCAAAGAAGTATCTTTGAAAGTGCTTTGTTTGGCAAAGTCTGTGAGATGACTGTGGTGTTCAGCCACTGATGGAAACATGGCTCCTTAAATACAAGCATTGCTGAGAAGTATGATGAGGCTGTGAGGTGTTCTAGATGGTGAGGTTTGTTAGTATCTGAATTTTTACATTCTGCTATGTTGGCTTAGAATAGCAGCTTGGAAACCTCATTATATCTTTCTTCTACCATTTTTTTGCTGTTTTTTTGTCTTTAGTAGTACTGGTCAGTAACTGGTGAATATTGCCCCTAATGCAGGTTTTCATATACTGCTGCACCTGGGCTTTTCTTCCAACTGATTTTATGAAAGGAATTTAAAGAGTTTTGAGGCATTCCACAAGTTCTACAAATTGCAGAATCCATGTTGTTTCTGCCTTTTCTGTTTGCTGAGTTTATCTCTCTTTCTGTTTGTATCCCATAGAATTTAAATGAAGAATAGTGACTTTAGGAACTAGTTCCTCTAACTCTTCCAGTTTAGAGGCTGTTATGCACACCAGATGACTTATCATTTAAGAATGTATTATTGTTTGATTTAAGTATATGTAGAGGTAGATCTTGGTCTAATTTTGCTTCATCTCAGGAGATGGATTAATAACATGAGAAGCAAGTAACACCAAACCTCTTCCTGTCTGGGGTTCTGTTGTTGGATAGCTGCTTTGTTTGTTTGTTTGTGGGGTTTTTGGTAACCTTAGTTATATCTGAGTAGTAATTCCATATTTCTCTAAATGTTTATCTCCTGACTAGCTAGATATAGGTCCTAAATAATTGAATCCTGATGGAAATGCTGAAATAATTTGCTGATCAGGGATAAAATTAAGCATATCCATACAGTTTAGCCTGTTGCTTTGCTGAATCTAATGAATTTACTGAATTTACTGTAGACTTCTCCCTGACAAAAAATAATCTTTCTTAAATGTATGAGCTAAGCAGTAGAAATGTCCTGAATGCTGATCAGGACACTGCTACTTGTCTGTAGCCCAGTGCTGAAGGTGTTGAAAGAGAAAATAGCAAGTTAACTTGCTTGCAGGGAAGAGGTTTTTTTATTTAGCTGCTCCTGCTAACACAAAAGCCTGGCTCACTGAATAATCCGTGAGAGGCTAAATGTCTGCCAGCCGGGGTCACAAAAATACTGCTGTAAGCAGTACCTAGGGCAGACCTAAACCAGGCAAAAAACCCATAATCACATTTCCATACAGGTACTCACTTGGTCCCTACTGCCACATAATTCAGATTTTCTGATTTAGGACACACAGAAGTGTTAACTTTAACTTTGCTGATGGGAAACTGAGGCCCACCAGACTGACCAGCTGGATAAGTGTGGTTAGCAATGTAACTCTAATTTACATGTTCAACTCCAATAGATTTCACCAGGAATTAGGCAGTTTAATGAATTTGTGGATCTGGGCTTACTGGATTTAGACAGCCAGCAAGACTTTGGAAAAGCTACAGATGACCCCTGAATTTCAGCCCAAAGCTCCTTTTTAATCTAGTGTTCAGAGATTATATTGTGTTAGGTGCAGAACAGGCATGAGGTAAAGCCCCAAACTTTTTCCAGTTTTGTGTCTTTTAAAACAAACAACTCTGTCTCCCTTCTCCCCCCGCCCCCACCCCAAGAAAACCCAAACCCAAAAGTGAGGTAACAGCAGTACCTCGTGCAGACAATCAAAGCTGAGGCAATAAAAATTGAGCTTTTTGTTTCCTTAGGCCATGGTGTAAGAGATTACGAGAAAGCATTTTTCTGTGTGTTATTGTCCTTCTATTAAAAATAGTGTTGGGGGAAAGTTTTCTTAGTAATTGAGGTTAAAAGACAACAAATGCTGTCAGTAGAAAAACTGTGGAGAGTGTAAAAATGTGGAAGAAAAGGGAGGATGAACTGCACAATGAGAAATGGGATAGTTTACACTGCTGAGCAAGTTAAATACTTGAGAAAACAAGCTTGCAGCAGGCAGATTGGCTGGATGGGTTACAAATGTATTTTAAATATGTGCTGTAGTTAATATCACTAGTACAAAATCTATGAAAAGTAGCTAATTTCTTTGAACTTTCATCTTTACTTGCAGAAGCATGATGGCCACTTCACAGTCATCCAGCTGGTTGGCATGCTGCGGGGGATTGCATCTGGCATGAAGTACCTCTCAGACATGGGCTATGTACACCGTGATCTGGCAGCCCGTAATATCTTGGTCAACAGCAACCTCATGTGTAAAGTCTCCGATTTTGGTTTGTCACGAGTGTTGGAGGATGATCCTGAAGCTGCTTACACAACAAGCGTAAGTTTGTCTTCTCTAATTTGAAGAGTTGATTGCTTTGTGCCTCTTTCCTTCCAGTCTCGGAATTGTCTATGCTATAGGAATAGCAGTTTGAATTGGCTTTGTTCCATTCTCCATCCATGTGGTTTAATAACCTTGCCAATGTGTTTGAGGGAAGTTGTTCTGGTTTTTGGCTAATAAATGTATAATAAACTCTAGTAAAAGGGGTTTTTTAAGCAAATACACAGGTCTAAGTGGGAGACATTTTCCATTCTTGTTTGGGTTTTGGGTTTGGTTTTTGCTGTTTGGGTTGGTTGGTTTTTTTCCCACATCATTTCCCCTTTAGCTAACTTGTGTTCATTTACAAAGATATGTTTGGTTTTTTTTAAAAGGAGGGAGGATGGGAGGAGAAGATAATCCTTTTAAAAGGATGGGAGAAGAGAGAATCTCACCAATTCTGCTGTCAGAAGCATGGTGTTAAGCCTTGCATTCATAAATTCAAATTTTCATTTTATGGTACTTAAGCTTACCTTCTTGCAGGATATGCAAGACCTTTCTCTTAAGGTTTAAGTCTCATCAATACTTAAATTCCTTATGTGATGCAAGTAAATTGTTATAGTCATATGGGTTTTGGGTGGGTTTTTTGGTTGGTTGGTTTGGTTTGTGGTATTGGGGTTGGTTTCCACTGAAGCAAAAAAAAAATCCTTGAACATGGAGATGCTTGTTCATATTTGACTTAGAAGAAGAAAGTCAATTGCACCTGCAGTATGAAGAAAGT
>NW_010317301.1:1950-15748 GCF_000700745.2 Antrostomus carolinensis | reverse complement strand
GGGAAAGGAGTGTGTTGCTGCTAATAAAATTACAAGTTCAGATACAGTATTTTTTCACCATAACAAAATGTTTAGTTGCATTCCTGTTGTTATTACCACAACATAAAGAATCTTGGCTAATTATAAGTTGATTTCAAGTAACTTCATATCTATCACTGAAGCTAAAATTATTTCAGAGTCAGAGCACGTTCACATTAGTAATCTCACAAAATTTATAGAACTTGTACGTTCCCATGATAGGGCACAGTGATAGAATTCTAATAGAGATAAAAAATCAGCATTAAATCATTTATTTCAACCTTTTTGCTTTTTTACTTTAAAAAGTGATGTATGGCCAAAATAAGGAACTTGTCTAATTTAACTGTATTGTAGTAAATACTCTGGTGTATCTGTTAAATTCAGCATAGCTATTATAATGGGATTGCAGATCTCCTATAAATATTTTTGGTTTTTTAGTTTAAGCCTAAAATAGGGGTGTTTTGATAAATTCACTGTAAATTCCACTTCTTAGAACAAGGTCTACACAGAATTGCAAGCTGACTAGAGGAAAACAAGTCACTTTGCAAGGTTTTCTATCAGTATTAATATGCAAACTAGGAAAAATTAAAAAAAAAAAATCATAGTTTTTTTTCCTTTTATAGGGGAGACTTCCCTCATTTAGTTCTCAAAACCTCTTTTGCTTCACACTGCTTCTTAGTATGAGGCCTGAGAGGAAAAATAACCCTAACTGCAGCTTAACAAGCTATCACGTGTTGGCTGAGCCTTGCTAATTGTCTGTGGGAGTGTGCTCAGCTGGCAGCAAATGCCCCAGTGACAGGCAAGTGAACTTACATTGCTCAGCACTGATCCTGGGCTAATCAGCTCAGCTGGTGGAAGGCACTGGAAATTGCCAAGAAGTCTCTCCCAGTTAGGTTCAGGAAAAAATACCAAATGATAATTTGAGGCTTTCAGCTCTTATTTATTCTGTAAGTTTCTAATAGATACTGATGCTGAACAATTAGTTTTCCAGAATAGTTAGTGCCTGCCTCTTTCATCGTAGCTAGAGCTGCTTTTAATCAGGAAATGCTATTTTATTTAAAAAATACATACATACAGATATATATATATATATTTCATGGTAATACATCTGTGTTGGAGGACTTTCTTGGAAGACAGGAGAGGCTTTGATGGAATGCTCACTAATTTCCCATCAGTTCACCTAGCTGGATAACATGAGAGTTTGAGGCAGCTGTTGTAGGTGGAACACCTCCGAACCATTGCTTCAGTCCTCCAAGATTGCAACCACGTGCTGTACCATAAGCAGGTATTTATAGCATGTCCATCAGGATACTTCAAGTAAGGAAGGGACGTGACAGAGGTTGGTGGCCAGTGGCAGGACCCTTGTGTGAGCCAGATGTTGAAGGTGAATCTGCTTTGACCATGAATTCCACAAAGATCAAAAAGCTTTGAAACTCAGGTGGGAAAATGCTTTGTTTCATTCTAATATGAACTAGAAACAGTGTAAATAGGAAGAATTCAAAGCAGCAAAGTCAGGCATAATAGAAATTAAAAGCATTTTAAATCACTCATTCCTTCAACCCCAGCCCCCTGTGGTTTTGCAGGTGGGTCTTCACATCCAGACTTTCAGTCACTGTGGCTGAGTCTGCCCAATTCTCTTCTGTCATCTCTGGTCCTTAGGAAATGTCTTTCCCTCATCCCTGAGGGCAGGCTGACTTCTGTACAAGCTGGTGATAGCCACGTTTTCTGTGGGATGCTCTTGCCTGACATACGCTCCGTCCTCAGGTCTTGCTCCCCTTGAGCAGGTCCAGTAGATGTTCCTTGAAGGAGTCCAATAGCCTTGTCACTTTTTTAAGGGAACACAGCACAATTATGACCAAAAGAGGGAGGGAAATAAAGAAATACTTGTCACAGCAGGTGTGGAGGACTCGGTGAACACTTTCAACCTTTAAGCAGTCTTTCCCAGTAACAGAAGATAGTAGAACCCCACACTGGATCTCATGTCTTCCCTGCTTTCACTGACCATCATTGTGTTATTGTCCTGTCTCCTCGTCATGAACATCTTCCCAGCAGCAGGCCATGTGTATTACTAGAGGTTTGTATAGACTCTATCTAGTTCCATACTAGGCTTTTGCTGTATGAAGGTTAAAACCTCAGTGCGTTCACAAAGGTTCTGGTGCTTTTAGAATTTGTGTTTCCTCTCCACAGGGATTTTTCTTGATAACAGCCCAGTACCTGTAGCTACAAGAAATCCATAGAGTGGGTCTGTATATTGAATAGTATTATTTTTAGGCTCACAACTCCTAGTACACCACTGTCTGTTAGTGCTCAGAGGAAACTGTGATTTTCTTCTTTTATTCCTATTTTTGTATTAGTCCCGTGTCAGAAATAGAGTAGGACAGTTGAATGTTTTCTTTGGAAACAAGAGCTGCAAGGCAACCTAAGCCAATCAGAAGCCAAAAATTAGAATTTTATATCCACACATCTGTGATGCTGTGGTCAATACTGTGTGAATATATTTCCGGACATAAAAATTGGAAATTGATGCAAAAGACAAACCAAATTTTATAAAGCTGAGATGCTCTGTGGCATCCTCAGTAAAACAAGCTGAAAGGCTTTCTCACCTTGTGAATTGACCATGTCTGAGCAGGCACAACCCTGAGTCAGATGACCAGCATCTTCCTGTTGTCATCCAATAAACATATCTTCCTCTTTACTCACTGCTTTAGAATAGATCTTACATTTTTTCTGTAGGCACATCCTCCTACATGCAGGGCAAAGAACAGGAATGAGAGTCTAGGAAAAGCAGTAACACTGAGAGGGAAAATCTGGAAAGGAAACCACCCAGAAAGTGGCTACATTCTGTGCTCACACTGAAACAATACTTTGGAGACTGTACTTGACTAAGTAGTGATGGAAAAACTGACAAAGTAACACAGTTAAAAGTCACTATGTTTCCCAAGAATTTTGGACTGACACTATGGGTTGAAGAGCTGTTGAATGCTTTAAACAGTACATGAAAAGACTGAAATCTCAGAAAACAGCTTAATGACTTCCATGAAGGCTTTGGAGATTTTTTTGTACTCCAGGCTATTAAAGCAAAGAATATAAATAACTTTTTGATAAGAGGCTTGGTAGGAAATAAAAGATTCGTCTCTGTTTTCTATCAGGAATTGTAAAATTTAAAGAAGATAAAATTTTAGAACAGGAAGGAGGAAATATGAGCTAGGAACATCCAACTGCCAATCTTTGAGTTTCAGACTGATCAGGAAACCATAAGGTAAATTTTGGGATAACTGAATAGCATAGGTCTTTTCCATGGAGACAAAATTTTAATTTTTAGTAGTGGTTTCCAAGGCAACAGTAGCTCATAAAAAAAAAAGGCATTTCTAGTATATAAACAAGCATTCGTGTCAATACAGAGGACACCTGTATTGGGGGCTCTTGCACCCCTGTTTTCAGATAGACTGTGTTATATGATGTAAATTCATTTAGTTTAAAACATAGTCAGGGATCACCTGTATTTCAGAAAGAAATGAGCCTCCAGGAAAGCTTTTTACATGTAGCAAAATGTGTGTGTGTGTGTGTGTATATATATATATATATATATATATATTATTGGCAGCCATTTAGAAAAAGAAGGAGAAAGAGGTTGTGTACTGTCCAGATCTGTATTAACCTGTTTTCTTGAAAACTAATTGGTGACATAAGGTTGAGCAGCATCATTGTCAACTAGTTAATTCACATTGGTGAGTCTAATATCTAGGTTAAAAATTTGGCTCAGGTGATCACTAGAAACACACTATGTTGAATAATGAATGGTTTAGGTTAGAAATGTGCACTCCTGTCTTATAAAGTACAAAAATAAAGGTATGTCCAATTAAGTGAAATGATGAGAAATTCAAAACTATTTTAAAGATGGGTATCACACCGTGGGCAGTTAAACCATGCACCTGATTGCCACAGAAAAGCATTTGGGCCAAGATCTCAACAAGATTTATTTTTTTTTTTAAAAAGAAGGCGGGGGGGGGGAGGCGTGTTGAATATTCTTAGGAAGAAATAATATCAAGTTACTGCAGTCAATAACAATTATTAAGAGATATGAAAGCTCATATTTCAGCCTAGGGAAGGAAGGAGGACAGGAAGAAAACAAATATGAAAGAGAAATGTAGCAGAGTGGATTATTTTCAGGCTTTCACACCTTTCTCCGAAATATCTGATGTGGCTGCTGCTGCAGGTTACAGGATTAGAGCATCTTGGGTTTGATTGACTATGGCAATTCTTGCTTCAAACATTTAGAGTAACTGTAACCAACAAAATAAACTGTCTGTGGATGTGCAGGATGTGTGTAAAAATCCTTGAATCAGGACTGCAGCTGTCTAACACACGTGCCCTAACTCACACAGAAGGGGCTGTGCAGGATTCACACGGGGCAATTCTGTGCCACGTGCTGCATGGATGCAAAATAAATCGGTGTTGCATCTTGTTCTCGAGATTTTTCAGTAAGACACTGCTTTTAAGTAGTTTCATTCTGCCAAATGCATTTGTTAGTGAAAGCGATGACAAAATGTGACTGTGGGAATCACAATCCAAATGGAAACGTGGTGGGATTCAATCCAACAGAAAAACTCTAGGAATAATTTTAAGAAATAGCGTGCAGCAGTAAAAACAGGCAGACCAGGGCGAGCATAGAAATCTGCAGTAGTTTAAAACATTTTATGTGGCACTACTGAAACTTGGTATAGAATATCAAATGTAAATAAATCACTTTGATGGGGAGAACATAGCAGAGATCTAAAAGGGTAAGAGAAAGAAGGAGGCACAGACTATCATTTAGTATTTTAGCAGTGCAAATAGTGACAAAAATTAACCAAGGTGATTTTTGTAGATACAATGACTGGTGCAAAAAGTTTTCTGTTAAAAAAAAAAAAAAGTAAGAAAAGGACACTGGAGTGGATCTTCATGATCAGCTTAAATAACAGCTAACACAAGAGAAGATCACGGAAAAGAACTGAGGAGAAAACTAGCCTACAAAAATGCATCTGTAATTTCCCTATAGTTTGGCTATGATCAAAAGCAAGCAATGAGAGAGCAAATGAAAAATGCCAGGCCAAGGGCTTTTCTAAGCCAACATACAAAAGATTAGATAGGTTCTTCAGCTAGATCTTGAGTGTTAGAATGCTGATCTGGAAATGTATTTCAATCTAATTAATTCATGTTTTGTTACCTGACTGTAGAATGCAGTGATATGATTTGCCTTTTCAAATAAAATTGATCCCTAGTTTACTTTCAAAAGCAAAAAGAAGGGTATTTTTCATTGTTACATTTTTCTGCAATGCTGAGTTTCTGATTTTGCTTTGTAGTTGTCACACACCGTTAGGGGAATACTACCTGGCTTTATTTTTTAGTTCAGCTGTGAAGAAACACTAAATAAAATATGCATCATCAAAGGCTAGGTGGGGGTTTATGAGACCATTGTGGGTTTTTTTATTTCATTCTTTGTTCTTAGGTTCAAAATAGAATTTAGAAAATAATTGATGCAACTTTCTGTGCGTCCCATATCTATGTTTAAAAATCTACTTTCCAATTTGTAGTTTAATCCCATAATATACAATTGTTTCTTCTTTGGGAAATTCGGGTTTCATTAGCAGGTGATACTGATTTGTTTAACAGGTTTGAACTGTACCTGTTTGGTACATGGCCAGCCAAAGACATGAAGCAGCTACACAAATACGACCTGTGCAAAGGGAAGAGACTTTTCCAGCAGATACGTTTTGCTGTTAAATTTCCTTCTGCATAGCTGGTCACAGCATTGCTCAGTCCCTGCTGGTAGACAATGTGAAAAGAAGTACAACTATAAAAAGAATTGCTATTTAGAAAAGAAATGAGGATAAGCTGGGACGCCTCTAGAGTTGGCATCCTTCAAAAGGTGGCTGTTTGTGACCATACTGTTGTCTTCAGGGTATTTAGTAGCCTGCTGATTGTCTGTCTTTGTCATTAAATGTCCGCGTAAAGCTGCAAAGTGGGATTTTAAATTTTATTTTTCCTCCAGACAACTTAAATCTTGAAAAGTTTTAAATGTTATTTTCAGAACTATAATCATAGAATGGTTTGGGTTGGAAGGGACCTTAAAGCTCATCCAGTTCCAACCGCCCTGCCATCAGCAGGGACACCTTCCACTAGACCAGGTTGCTCAAAGCCTCATCCAACCTGGCTTTGAAAACTTCCAGGGAGGGGGCATCCACAACTTCCTTGGGCAACCTAGGAAGTTTCTGCAACCATTGTTTCTGGTAATGTAATGATCTGATTAGTGCTTTGGGGGAGGCAGAGATAGAGTCAGTTTCCATGCAGGGCTTAAATAATACCTAAGAAGAAAATTCAAAATATGCCTAAGAAGAAAATGAGAAATATATTTTATTTCTTCTGCAGCCTAGAATGAAGGATTATTCATCAAGCGTGTCAAAGCACTGACTGGTTTTAACATCACCAAGGCTGCTGTTATCTAATTAACAACTAGACATTTATTTGGGGGGGGGGAAATGATCCTTCCTTCTCTGTTGTTATATAGCTAGTGGGGAAAAAAGAGCTCTCCCCCTGCCAGTGTTCTCTCATAATCATGAATGTTAAGTCTGGCTTTGGTATAAGATTCAAAACTTAGAGGTATTGAACCCATATAACGAGGCAATTCTACTTCTCTGAGCAAATTTTAAATAGCTATGCAAGGACAGAGGAGAGGGGAAACAAAGCCAATGCTCTTGAATATAATTTCTGAAATAATAGTTAAATTATTCTGAATCTCAGAAAGCTACAGGTGATATTTTCAGAAAGACTACAAATTGACCAAGGCACCAAAGTTATTGACCTGAGAACCTTGGAAACTTCTGTTTGTGCACACTGCTCTCCTCCCTTCTAGCTACGTTTCTGGAAACCAAGTCCAACAAAGTTAAGCAGTACACTAACACACATGGATGTACTATATACTCCATACTATAAGCAATCACAGCTTTTTATTCTGAATTCCTCATACTGCTGATGGATTATTTTTTTCAAGCTAACAATTATCAGAATATTAATCTAATTTCAAACAGCTGGTTTTTAGCTGCATATGGACTTGATTGCATGCATTTATAATTGTTTAATTTTTAATCAGAATTGCCATTTTAACTATAATTGAAGAAGCTATTGTAAACATGCAGAACATACACATTTTAGCAATACTTTCCTTCACTTAGAATAATACCATCCACACTTAAGATTAAAAATGTAGGAGTACTGACATAAAATCAGAGTAATTGCTTTGTTGCTAATTATGTGAATGAATATAATCCTGAACACCTGTTTTGTTAGGCTGTTGCTAATAATGGACCACTGTTTACTTGGTATGTTAATATTCAAAGTATTGACCAGGGTGTAGTGTATCATAAAATATCTTTACAGTGTTAAATAAATTGGAACATACCTGCAGTATGCACAGCTCCTGATACGCTGTTTAATGAATTTAAAGTCAGTCTGTTAAGGTCAGAGCTGTTGCTTTCAGTACCATGACAGCTGCCACTAATTCCTATAGGATATAGTATTCCAATATATAGAATAAGTGGAACAAGCCTCTGAAAGCTGTGAAAAATAACATAATTTAGTCATATTTGGTTGTTTGTTTTTTTTTTCTCATTCGAAGTTAGTGGTACCTTTTAAAGATGGGTTAAGAAACTAAATTTGTTTACCGTGTGGTATTGAAGTCACAAGAGGTAAGTGATTCATTGGGAAAAGAAAACCATTCAGCTCAGTGATCCAAACAGCTCAGCTTCAACTCTGTTATAGGTGGAAGGAAATAAGATCTGGATGATTTTTTGTTTTCATTTGTTGCACCACTCTCCAAGGGAATTTATGATCTATATTAAATAATGCTGTAAAAAGTAACTTCTCTGCATATTGCCATATAAAACTTCTTGGTTGAGTATTTGAAGCAGGTTAAAAATTTGAAGCAGTTGGCTTCACCGGGCTTTTGTAAAGCTTCATAATTAAATCTTGACGCATTCCACAGTAGGATGTAATTCTTGTGTGCCATGTCCTTGAGTACAGTCAAATGAATTCCTGACTCTCGTCCAATATAAGAGTAATTTAAAACAAAAAAACCCACTTGTTAGACTTGGTTATTTAAAAGCAGTCAGTTTTCAGGCACAGTCACATGCAGATTTTAAAGCCCACAGCCAAAGAACCTTGAGAAGAGTTGTTTCATACTGTGTCTTTAGGTGCTATAAGAGATCATTTATGTTTCTGCCTTAATTATCCTGTTTGCACTGTGTTTTTTACTGAGCATGCTGTGTCAACTGGAGAGCAAACAATTATGATGCTGGAAGAGACCAGAAATTCTCAGCAACACTGCTAGACCATTATGCATTTATATTTTTTTAGAATTGGAAATTCCTGTGTGATAACAACCCAAAACTTGGATGTGCCTGTTTTTTCTGGGGTTTTTTGATGTTTGTTTTTTTTTTCTTTCATCTGGTTCCTGAGGAATTATCCTACACTGTATTTGCATGTGACTGGTTAGTCCTGTATTTCCTAATTACTTTTATCAATGTCAAATTTATCAAATTAGAAAGAGGCATTAAAATTTTAGAGGCATTATTTATGTTCTTATTTAATGAAAATAAATGGTAAAGTAGAAAACAGAAACTTTGTTAATTTAGCAAGGACTTAACCCTAATTGATTTTTAGCCTGGAATTCTGACATCCAACCAAGACACAGATCTGGGGAAAAACAAGATTCCACTTCTTCCTTTATTTATGGAGGACTTTTAGGATGTTTTGATTAGTTGGTTGGGATTTTTTTTTGCATCAGGATCAGTGTTAATATATAATGCCACCTGAAGGAGACAATCAAGAAATGAGGGAGAGGAGGGAGCAGAGGGCTTGCAAGAATACAAAAAGAGGAAAGAAAACCTGACACTTCTGAAACTAAGGAGAGTTCGTATCAGTTTTGCTTTGATTTTATTATAAGCTCATGTTTGCTTAAGATAGTCACTCACAAAAAGAGCAAGTAGGAGCTTTTGTGGGAAAGACATCAGTGTCATGGAGATGCTGAAGTCCAGTCTATACAGCTTTATGGAAATGGAGGAGGAGAATAGGTTTGGATGCAGAACGCTCTGAGGAAAACCTCAGGTGCAGTAGTTTTCTGAGCCATGGTCTTCTGGAGTATGAGTAACCTTTTCCATAGCTGTATTAATCAAAGAAAATCAGTTGCATGTTCTTGTTCCTATGGCACCTCATTGCCTCACCTGAAAGTTAGAGGGAAGAGGAAGTGATACTACTCGTTCATATCTGATGGCAAATCCTGAAGCTGGCTGAACTTTTGACTGTGGTTTTTAGCATTTACTTTGTATAAGACTACAAGGTCCTAGACTGACACTTGATAGAAGTTGTAGGCTTTTCATTTTCAAGGACTTGCCCTTTAAAAATCTTAAGTTCAATTTCACAGTCAAAAATGGTATCAAGCTATTATCTGGCTGAACAGTACAGCTGCTCGCTTCTCTGGCTAATATTTAATGGTTCAGAAGGTTTAGGATGCATTAATGATGGAAGAGCTCTCAGATAAAAAAGAAATATCTTTTCAGGTTTAACTACTGCTCTTTATATAAAGGAATCTTGCAGAGGGTAGACCCAGCTAAATATGAAAGGGTGGAGTTTTAGCTTGGTATGATTTCAGCTTCTGTGCTGCAGTGTGTAGTGTTCATATTCCATCATCTCCCCCTCAGCCTTCAGGGACATCCTCTGGTCTGACTGATACTGGTGTCGGGGTTTTGATATTCACTTCAGCTACAAGAAGGAAGCCAAAGCCATGCATGTCTCGCATGCTTATGAATTTTTCTGCTCACTTTGATCCTTATTCTAATATTTTTCCTGTACGTGATATCAAAGTTGTTGTAAATGGGATTCTGTAATTACAGAAGGAAGTTTCTGAAGCAAGACAGACATACATGTTAAACTTAATCTACTTTCATATTTCTGTAATAGAGTTGTTAACTTAGGAACAAGACTGACCTAGTTATTCACCAAAATTAATCCCCAGTGAAATCAACTAGATGAATTCTGCTGACCATGCAGGAATTGCAGTTTGCCCTAAATCAGTAGGATAACTGTAGAAAAAAATTATTCATTGTTGCCTGTTTGCTTAGAAGAATGAAAGCCAAATTATTTTCAGTCACACGGAAGCCTTTGGGAATCTCTCTTGTGCACTTTTCTGTATTTATCAGATTTCCAAAACTTTGCAATGGTAAGCTTACTCTTTTTAGTCTTGCTCGTTGGCAGATTTTCAAGATAGCAGCTCCTTGCCCAGCTGGGAGTTCTTCACTTCATTATATACATGAGGGGTGCAGGGGATGATTCCCAGTTTACTGTTACTGTGGTTTCCTTTAAACAGAATGCCGCAGGAATATTGCAGCACAGTGGTTGTCTGTCTTAAAAATGTGTTAGACCTAGATTTGTATGACTCTGATAAATCTAGGTCAGACATCATAGTCTTTGCTCAGTACTTATTCAGGCAAAACTCCCATTGGCTTCAACCAGAGTTTTGCCTGACTAAGCACTGTGGGATTTTGCCCTTAGTATCTAAAATATTTGATCTGTTCCTTACTTTGGAAGCTTTCTAGAAGCAAATGGTATGTCTTGTCCTTGACTGCCCCTTTGTGGCTATATCATCATCAACTTAAAAGGTGGCAGAATCTTCTGTTTCCTGACATTAAGTGTATCTTCGTTGTCAGCATATTTAAAAACAAACAACTTTCTTCATATTTATTATATGTAAAGTAATTCAAAATCTATGTGTATTAACTCTGTGTATTACTGCATGAAAAGGAAATGTGTTATTTTATATTTTAGGTTCCTTGTTCCCCTTGTTTCTGCCCTAGAGATTCAGATTTTTCTTTTCAGTTAAGGGTTTTTTTGGGAAAAAGATAATCTTTTCTCTTAAGAAATCTCTGGCTTTTTGTTCTCTCTTATTAAAAGTTTTCCAGGTCTATATCACTGCTCATTCCATAGAAGGCGTTTAGTTCACAGTTCAAACATCAGAAATCCATTCAGTGACAGTTAGGGCCAGTTTTGGGTTGGTTTTAGATTGTTTTGGGGTTTTTTTCCCCACACAAGGAGGCCATCAGATGAACATGCTTAATTGACCTCACCAAGAAAGGTGCAGTATTTGGAAATGAAGAAGGGCATATAAAGACTTTAAACCACATGGAGGAACTAGTTCTTAGTTCTGTGGCCATGCTTACTGCCTTGACTTTTGCATTGTTTTTCTCGAATGAGCTGAAGGGCATTTTGAGATGAGACTTGCCATCCTCTTCCATAATACCACATCACTAACTGTGCTTTCATTTCTACTCTAATTTCTAGCTGCCTGTATCTTCACTCTCAGTGCATTACCTATTGCTACTCCCTCTCTTTTCTCCTTTCACTGTATCTTGTTCTGTATTGGACCCTCCAACTGGAACTATCACACTTTTTCCATCAGGCACTCTGCTTTTAATTTAAATTCCCTCTTGAAGATCCACATCTGAGGTTTTAACGTAAAATCTTTTGAATAAAAATGCAGTCACCCTACTCTTTACTTTAAAAAAAAGCTCTAGGGTAAATCTCATAATAAATGTGCTATGCATCTCCTTAGAAGCTTTCTTATCCTTACTTAGGCTGAATAGCTCCCAAATCTTCAGTGCTTCCACTGAGATAAATACTTCTAGTCATGGATAAGCTGTTATTCAACATGAACAATTAGCTTGAGCATGTAAGCTCTTTCTCCCACTGCAGTGCTCACTGCCAATGCAGAAGTATATTTGGTAAAGTCAGTTGTAGCCTAACAAAAACATACCAGACCCATTTCTCCAAAATGAGGAAACTGTAACAATATTGTGATAACTCAGACATATTTACCTCTCTTTGCTCAGATTCCCTTTACATTCTTTATAAAAACATACACAGCAACCTCTTAAGAAAAAAAAATTTTTATGCCAAAATCTTGCAACTCAACCACCAACCTCAACCATTCATCTTTAGCAATGTTGTGGTTATGTTTAATTTATTTTATTTTAAAACAGAGAGGCTTGTCAGTGCAGATATAATCCCAGAATTACAGGAGCAGTACTATTGATTAATCCCTTAGACAGACATAGAATCACAAATTTTCCATTTAGGCTGGAAAAGACTTTAAAGTTCATTGAGTCCAACTGTAGACTTAACACAGCCAAGTCCACCTCTAAACCATATTCCTAAGCACCATATCTACATGTCCTTTAAATACATCCAAGGATGATCACTCAACCAATTCCCTGGGCTGCCTGTTCCAGTGCTTAACAACCCTTTTGGTGAAGATATGTTTCCTAATATATAATCTAAACCTCCCTTGGCACAAATCTTGCTTCTCAAGAGCTCATCTCTGCACCATATTGTTTTATGTTGTAGATGTGCTGATGCTGGATATTTCCAGCTAAAGCAGGAAGCCACACTTTATACCATATAAATGGATTATTTGTTATAAGGAATAAATTTCCTGGACTAGGGTTCTTATCAGAAAGATAGAAAAACTTTCTGGTATCCCTTTAGTCTCTTGATCAAATTGCCTTTGTTCGTGGTACAGCAAAGTTACAATAAGAGGAGGTATAGGAAAAAGAGAGCAAGTAGAAAGATACACCTAAAAGCTGTGACTAACAAAAGGAATATATTTCATTGTATAGTATTGCTTCTGAAATTTGCTCAGTTCATAGAATAAAGAAGGGAAAAAAACCCCACGCTGCAACACACTGTAAATTATTCAGTGAAATTAATGCAGAAAGTCTGCAGTGTGTGTGCAGACTTTCTTTTCAAAGTCTTTTCTAAATGGGAGCTGCAGAAGGTTCATGAAACTGTCATGCTCATAAGTTATTTAGAAGATCTGCTACACTCTTCTTGTTAGAAATATACTGGGATCCACAGCTCTAGTATTATGTTGACTTTTTAATATCTGGTTGCTTCTTTCCAATTGCATGTAGAACATTTGGCCTCCATCACAAAAAAAAACTCCTATAATATCTGCTTCTTAATCAGGGAAGGATAATGAGGGAGGGGTTGTATATGTTTTTGGCATTAACTGTCCTCCACAGAACAGTAATATCACATTGCTGTGTTTAGGTGACAGAATCATCTACAGTGTAATTTGACATGCAGAGGATACCATGTTTCCGCGGTTAAATATTTTAATATCAGCAGGAATTCTTTTGGATTTCCCCTTTCTCAGGGCTTTACCTTCAAGTCCCTATCCTTAATCAGGGAGAAAAAGTTTGTTACAGGACCTTCAGTCAGCCAGAACTTTAGGTAAATGAGTATATCTTGCTTGCAGGCTAGGCTTAGTCAATGACTTTGAGTTGTACCACCTGTCCATGGAGCTGGCTGTTTATTGCTCATGCACAATTTCTTCACGTATGCACATATATTCTTTTCTTTATGTCAGAGTGCTTCAAAATACCCATTCCAGCTTTTCTGTCCTATTAAGTTTTTATAGGCCAATATCTTCCAGTAACATAACAGAAGTTGATGAGACTTTGTCAGGATTCTGGGAAGGTTATTCACACACTTATGAGCCATCGCAATCATCTCATTTCTCCCCAGCTACTAAATATAATTTCACATTTTTTCCCACTTTTAAGTATAACTACTTCTACCTGTCTCATTGGTTATAAGAAAATGTACATCTTGTCGCAGTAGGGAAAACTACAAAGAAATCTTCAAACAAGTAAATCTTTTATGGTGAGGCATGGAGACCACAAGGATTTTT
>NW_010317301.1:0-1936 GCF_000700745.2 Antrostomus carolinensis | reverse complement strand
TTTTGCCTTTTTCACTTTGCATCGTGCTTTGCATCAACATTTCAAAAGTAAAGAGCTATAGACAGAGTAGGTGAGAGGACTTACCTGATCTTACTGATTGCTTATACAGGATCGTGACACTGTAGATGAAGCAAACCATGATGTTTATCCTAGAAATGGACCAAATTCCATGTGTTCATTGGAACATCTGTGAATTTGGCTTGATGACAAGTCCCAGAGCAGCACATTAAAGCCAACATGTTGTTCCTGCAGCTTAGTAGTGGTGATGCGAGTTTAATCAAATTGATGATAAGGGGAACAAAATTTAATGAAAAATAAAAAACACAAATGCAAGCCTAAAACAGGAAACTGATTTTTCATCATGAAAGTTAGCATGCAGGTTGAGTAAGGAAAGAGAATTTGTTATTAGCTTGCTTTCTGATCTTTTGAGCTAAATCGAAAAAAGAAAATGGAACAGACTGTGTGTTCTTGGAGGTTAAATATTTTTCTGCTGGTTTTGTAGTGTTTACAAAGATCAGAGATAGGCCAACACCATTGTACTTTGGGAGACACACCACAGTGTTGCTCTGAGGAAAAGGTTTGATTTATCAGAGTGAATATGATCCATTCTTTAACAGTCTAGACATTTATATATGTTACTGTTGCCTAATAACTTTAGCCACATTTCTCAATTGTATATGGAATATAATGCTAGGACTGGTACGTATTATTGTTTCAAGGTAGTAAAGACTGGTACATAAAGATCGTTTCAAGGTAGAATTGTTAGAGATAATACTTTTCCTTAGGTCCCATACTTTGTCCTGTCCTAGTGAGGTGCATATTGTGAGGATACTTTTGACTTTTCTGTACTAAAACAAAACTGTTTCCTCTATGTCTATAATTATTTCAAGAATTCCTATAAATCTATATGTTAATTTTTACTTCAGTGAACAGGCTGGAAAGGAGAAAGGTGTCTGTGTAAACATTCATGGCAGTTGATTGTTAACTTGTTCTTCTATTTTTATAATTACAAAATCCATCCTAAAGCTCTCTCCACTGTGAGATGAAGGCACAGCCCAGGAAACCAACAGCTGCATCAGGTGGAACTTAATCTCAGAGGTTCTTGCTCTTTTACCTTGCAGTTCTACCCATCATAAATCATTTACAGCCTGTTTTCAGTAACAGTGAGCATCTAGAAATCCAGTTATTACCAGTGGGAGTTGCAGGTATTCAGCATATTTGACAATCTTCAACCTGTCTCTGTTTTTCCTACTGCTAAATGGAGACAGTAGCTTCTTCAGAGGGTTGCCATGAGAGTAATTAGTTATGAGCTGTAAAGTGCTCTGAAGAGCAAAATGGCTAAGCAGTGTTATTGCACTATTTTAATGTTTAACGAATTTCAGCAAAATCTCCTCTTGTTTTTGGCAATACTTATAAAATACAAAGTGTGAAAAACAGCTTTTCCTAATTTGGTTACAGTGCTTGGAAAAATCATTATTGGTCAGCATACCTCAGGCAAATGCTTTATAGGTTTTTGTGTAATTGTGAAGACAATTGGGGAACAATACAAAGACAGGCTTGTTTTTCTGACTGTAGATTTTTTTTGTATGGTACATTTGCTGTGATAACCGTGAATCTAAAGAAGGCAGTTTCAACCCTGAGCTTTTTAACTCTCAAATGCCAAAACAAACAACATAATTTCAAAATCATCATGCTTATTTTTGGTAGACTTTTTAATGCAGCAGCAATTGTCCGTGTCCCATTGCTGAAAATCTTAAACAACTGATGGATTTTGAAGCACTCTAAAAAGACCAAATGTGCAATAAAATATCATGGCTTTAGTCAATGGACACACTGTGTGTCTTGCAAAAAGCAATACACATGAAAAAGCTGATCAGTCCATTGCTTCCATTAACTCTATATAGCTGTGAGAAGTTGAAGACTCATGGGTTTTTTT
>NW_010317300.1:21104-35653 GCF_000700745.2 Antrostomus carolinensis | reverse complement strand
ACTTCATGAGGTTAGCACCGGCCCACATCTCTTCAAATACCAAAGAAAATTGTCATGCTGCTTGAATGGACTGTGTAAATACTTTCTAGGAAGAGATGCACTTCTGAATTTCTCTTGCTCTACACCAAGCAACTAAACTTTGCTTTAGTAAGATGGAAAGCTAGATGTAAGAGTTAACAACATTGAATTGATCTCATGGATAGAACACCTAAGAAGAACAGTCAAGAGGAGAATCACAAGACCTTAAAAAAAGCATCCCTAAAGAAATGCTGGAGATGTGAATAGTGATATTAGAAGGGAAGTCAACAGAATTACAAAGCAATTAAAGCAGAAAGAAAAAAGCATCTTAAGAGAGAATTAAAGTTGTGTCCAATTGCAGAGCCTTTATAAAGAAAGTCTGAAAGAGTAAACTTATTTTATTCTGTGTACTCAGACATAGTTCTGGAGCCTTGAAATATACAGTGATCTATTGGATTGGAACAGATCTATCTGTTAGGTAAACTCAGTCAGCACCTACCACTTGATATTATCGTCCATTCATTTAAAATATTTATCAGAACATGACAGTGTTATTGTATTTAAGTATTATATATTATTCAGATATCATGTATTTTTCTTATTCATCTATTATTAATGGATTGGGCATCTGTAGCACTGATACAGAGACATGAACAAAATGGTAATAAATAAACAAAGGACAAACATATACTATACGATACAAAACAAGACAGACAAGACATTGCAACATCAGCCTGAACTCTATGAGGTTCAAGGAGAACAAGATTTTACTGAGTCCAATTATTCCACCGGACCTTAAGTAGTATTTATCAGAGGCTAGACAAGAGTGTTGAAATTTTTTCAGGGAACATAATACAGTAAGTAGGAATGAGAACCTTTGACTTTTAATCCTCCTTAAATCACTTGGGCAATGCCTCAATACTTTTTGTATTTTAAAACTCATATTTAAAGAAAGAGTAACAACTGATTGATTTAAGTTAATGTACCAAGTCAGAGACCTTCCTAAACTAAGGAGCTGTATGGACACATTACACCAGTCTTTGATGTACATCAATTGCTAAAGCAGGCCCACAGGGCCTAGATGTCCTAACAAGTTATAAACATTGGCACACTGTCTTAACAGTTCAACCCACCTTATTAAGAGCTACCTTAGTAATGTGCAAGTTTTCTAATTAATGATTTGGCCAGGCAATTCACAGCTGAAAGAGCTACTGCTATGCGTGTACAAACACTCTCCCCAAAGACCAGCAGTGATTCTACTTCTGCCAACAGATAAGCAATGTACTGCATTGCTCAAGTCCACTGAGGCATGCCAAACACTTAAATTGGGGGGGGTGGAGAGTTATTTATGTTCTGCCATTTATCGCCTTCCTCCAAGCTCCCAAGGTGGTTTCTCTTTCTGCATTTGTTGTTGTATGTTTTGGTGGTGGTGGTTTGCTTTTACTGTAGGTACTATGCAATGTAGATTTTGGTTAGTAAAAAATTTGGCATCTGTCTGTGGCTGGCAATTCCATCTTCTCATCCTCTATGCTTCTGTGTGGCTTCTTTTACTTAATCTAAAATTGAAACTGTACTTCCATATTAAAACTGAGATATTTTGCAATATATCTGTAGTTGGAGTATCTTGATACACAAGTTTTCAACTGGTTATTAAGTCTTCAGTGGGAAAATTTCTTCTTTGTTCCCCATTTGTGCAATACAAAGTATCTTCTGTATTTGGTATATCATTTGCTCATTAGCACTTTGTCCTTTCATGCAAGTATCTTCCACAACAGAACAGGATACAGCTTCTCCCTGGTGTGTGGTCACCATTTATTATCCAACGAATCTGAGACTAAAGCTGGAGAACAGCTCATGGGCCATGACCTAGAGACAGTTCAATTCAGTAGTTAGGGGAATTTCATGTGAAATCTGAGTTCTGTAGACAATTTCTTAGCATGGAATCAAATATCCTTTTATTTTCTCGGTCCCCTTCGGAACAGCTCCCTGTATCTGCATCAACCCACTCGCCTTGCTTGTAAAATGTAAATGCCTATTTACTTCCCTCTCCTGCTTCTCAACAATAAAACAGTATTACATACAAAATAAGCTTGCTGTGCCATGAAACTGCAATCCATTTCAATGTCAACTGCACAAATCTCAAAACTAAAGCTCTTTTAAATCTCTGCAGGTTTGAAATGGAGATCAAGTCAGAAAATACTTTTTTTTCCTGCAAATTCTACCTCTGATTGAACGGTCTTTTGCCTGGACTGTCTTTGAAAGTCTCTCTCTGCACAGCCATACTTTAAGATGGGAAGAGGAGCGGGGAGGAGGGGAAGCTAATGGAGTCTACCATTATTAATGTTCACATTTCACCACTGAGCTCTGGCTGACCCGCTCTGGCCACCTGTCTCTTCTCACTCTTTTTTTGAAAGCCTGCTGTGTACAAATAGTATGAGAAAAGGGCTGGGTTTCTACACACTTGCCAAATGCAGGTCCTGCACTTTCAACTGCCAGCACTTCATGTAAAATGTACCACACTAAGCTGGGAACAAATAGATTTAGTTAACAAATAAGTTCAACACAGGGATAAATCTGTCAGCCTTAAATTACCTGTAATCTCTCTCTAACAAGAACATGAAGCTTTAAGAATATGCAGGAAAACTTTCTGTTCAGCTGGTGCTCTAATGGGCTGCGATCTTGGCTCTCATAGCAGAGAATCACTATGAAGCTGAAAAATGCATGTGTGTGGGATCAAACGCACAGAGATGTTGAAGGCCACTGACTCCAGCAAACTTCCATTTTATTTCTTTCATTTATTTTCTTCTGAAAGTTATTTTCCATGCTCCTATTTAATTTATGTCTGGTCTGAATAGGTCAAGTTGAAAAAGGTTCTATAATGCCTGAGATGGAAGGATTTATTTTCCAAGAAAAAAAATTGAACAATGTCTTCGCTAAGGAGTATAAGCACACTGAACTGTGATTGTCCATCTGTGCCTGGGCTCAATTCCACAGGTCATCTATCTACTGCACTCAGTACCAGTAAGATGGGTCCTGTGAAAGGATGGCTTTAATACTCTTTTCCTTCATGGCCTCCTACATTCGGTGCTTCTCTGCCAGCACCCCCTTTCATGCATGCCTGGATTAGGACTGACCACAGCCTCCTAACACATTTTTAAATGCCATCAAAACAGCACTGGAGGGGTTAGAGCTGCCTACTACATCACAAAACTCCACCACAAAGGTTCTCTTTCACTTCCTCCTGACTGCTTGCTGTTCTTTTACAGAATGCCCTGTATCTGTTACTTGCAAATGATCCGTCATCTTTCCCTAAAAAGGCCTGAAAAGCAATCTATTTTGTGATTTTTTTCAGCCAGCAGATTCATCTCAGCACTTGTTTAATTTTGACAGTTCTCCATATAAGTTTGAAGCAGTGTATCTTGTTTGTTCAGCACCCCTTTGAAATGATGTTAATTTCTGTAGCTGCACTTTGTCTAAATTGGAGATGATAACAGCGTAAATCCATTGTGGTTTACACTGAAAGAATAACCGCTCATTTATACTTCAGATATGTGTCCAAATATACCAAGATTAATACTAAAAGAAGCTCATCCTGAAGTCAAGCAAGCATAGGCTTAGCCATCATTCTCACCTAGTTCATACAGTAGCTTTGTTTCAACTTCTAACAAAAGCATTGCAGATAATTTTTAATATTTACTTTTTTCCCCCACTTCTGAGTTTCCCAGGTTAGCCTGTTCTCAGCCTACTCTCATGCAAAAGAGAAGCTAAGTGTTTCAGAAAGCAGGCTTTCTAGCTGCTTTGATCATTCTTTCTTTCTCAATTATATTATTTAAATGCAAGTTATTGATAATTATAATACCCTCATAAACCCTAAGATGGAATGTTATTTTACAGCTAACAGCCATGAAAGTATTGCAGTAATGAGTAACATGGCAGGTTTTCATGAGACTTTTCTAGATATTCCTAGGTATTACATTCTGCATTTGGTTAAACTTAATGCAGAGAGGATGTGCATTCAAATATACCCTGATAAACAAATTTTCCGAGACTTAAATGGTAGCGTAATTACAAAATCTTCCCTGTTTACTCTAGAAAGTATGTTTAGTGCTGCTACTCACTAGTTTTTAACTTAACTCCAGAACAGTCTCTTCAGATAGCATTCATTTAAGTCTACTTTTTGAGAAGTATTTTTGTTGCCGATTCCTCAGCTTCTATAGCACAGTTGGTAAGTGTTGCTTAAAGTGAGCCTAAAAATACTTTTCTAGTATTTATGTAGAGAAGAGCACAAAATCAAGAAAAATGCCACATGCGTGGATAGCTCAGGGCGTACACATCTGCAGTGCTTTTTATCTTCCCCATGGTGGACAGCTACTCTTCTCTGTACTATTAAAGCTGCTACTTTTAGCCATTTAATTAAAAGAGCCCAGTTTAAAACAGTGCATGCCAACTATATTGTAGGTATTTCCTCAAACACAAACCACGGATAGCACAAAATTAAAAAAAACATTAAGTGCCTAATGTACTTGGTACCATCTGACCTGATCATCAAACCTCTATTACAGGAGTTTTTAGTTAGCTCACTAGTGAAAATACAGATGTAGCTGCAGGTATTCATGCAGTTCTCAAGGAAACTGAATGAAAAGAAAAACTAAAACACACAAGGACTAAAGGAGAGAGCAAAAGTATATTCCCTGTGGCTACATGGCAGTCAAGGATTTGTAAAGAGATTTAATTGATTTTGAAAAGCAGGTAGTCAGACATCAATTAAAAATAGACATATTTGACAGTTAGGTAGGGAGTTGGTCATCTAACATTCTACTTGTTAAATAGTATAACCAAAAGATCTAGCAGGGCTTTCTGTGTATATGAAGGCACCAGAAAACACACATTACAAGGAATTAGCAAGCTAAACACCCATTAAACCTAATATTTATGAAATAATAATAATTGGCCCTAGCTTTATACATGTTTTTGCCAAAACATCCCCTTGGAACTGCAAGTATTTGTTATACCAATGCAGTCCACTAGAGGTCAAGATACATCAAACAGTTTAAAATATATCTAAAGGGCAAAGTTTAGGCCACCATCCTCTTATACATTACTAGAATCATCTGGGTTGCCACATGTATCACAAAGTGACAAGTCCTTTAAAACTTCTGGTCAGAACAAAAAAAGCTCATAATATGCTGGCTGGCTTGTTCCCATAATCCATTAATTAGATGGACTGTATGAAAAGATTGGAGAAGTTTTCCTTCAGAGAATACCATGGTATAAATATTGTTAGCTCAGTTTTAGAGCACCTGCTATGATGCTTGAAAATAGTGAAAACGGCAAGCTGAACAAGAAACAAAACCTTAAGGCTTTATACCAACCTTCTATACTGATGATATGACAGAAGAACTTTAATGCAAAGAGATAGATACTTTTGCATGCCTCTGTGTAAAAGACACCTAGCATCACACATCTGATCACAGAGCAAGACTACGTCAGAATCTTATAAAACAAAATAGATATAGGTAAATATATATATATATATAAAAATATAGGTGTTATGTATATATAAAAATACCACCTTGGTCAAAATGGAAAAACTCCACGTCTAATCAGAAATCCTATAGGACATTGTGAATGCAGAAATAATGCCTTAGGTTAGAATGGTTTTCAGACATTTGATTTTGAGAATGCATGGAGTTCAAATACAAATAAAAGGTATTTAATTAGTCCCTATCCTCTGTACAATAGCAAGGCTAAGTGTAACAGTGCTGTCAATCTGCTTTGTAAAGCTCTAATTTAAACTTAATTTACCTATTTCCCATGTCATTCTTTCATCCACTTGGAGAAACAGAAATGTCTGCAATCACAGCCTTCTGACTGCTGAACAGTTTCTTGGTATGTAGGTAGCCTGTAACTTAAAGCAGCTTTCCAGCAGAAAGCCACGTAAAATTTAAACAGGAAATTACATCAGCTAAGATCATGTCCCAAGACCAGGGTAAAAAAGATGAGTGGTGAAAAAACTGTGTTTGCCCCCTATTTCTGTGAGGAACCACATATTAAAAAAATAAAGGTCAGTTTTTACCTTCCACTTCTATAAAAGGAGACGCTCAATGCATTGTTTCTGTAGTTGCCCTCCAAATGAAGTTGGAAGTTGTATGTTGTATTTCCTGAACTGCCATGAAGAGTTCCAGAATTAGTGTCTGCCTAAAGATCAACGTATATCACCCACAGCCACTGGATTAAACTGCCTTCACCTAATCTCTCTGCTTCACTAGCTCCAGATGCTTAACTCATCTTCCACTGTGTTTGTAACTAAAGTGGCATGAGGAAACGGCACACAGAACAGAACTCTCTTCGGATTATGTACTAAAAGAATTCCAAAAGACTCAAAATTGTACTAGATCTCACCTCCTCAACCATGTGCTTGACTTTCTTCTGTTGGCAGTGGACCATATCATCTAGATGTTTGATTCGCTCTCTTAGGCTAGCTGCTACCTCTTCCAAATGCTGTGACCTAGCAGGACATGGAAGAATTAAGCATGTAAGTGGGGAGCTATGCAGTCTAAGCAAAACAAGAACCACCCCCACAATCCCACCATAAATCAGGAAGACCAGGTCAAGAGGCAGGCAAGTCAAATTCCACTGACAGATGTGAATTTGTCTAAAGTACACTTTAATGATAGTCTTTTAGTCCAAGTGGCTGCCTCCACCCAAGTTAACTCACCTTTGTCTTGCATACTGGCATGCTTACTCAGAGCCTGAAGTGCTGACAATTAAACAATGTGACAAAGCTCATCTCCTTAAGATGTTTGTTTTTCCTTGAAATGAAAGGCATTTAGACAACTAGATCTTTATAAACAGAAAGACATAGTATCCTGACTTATTACCACCTACAAACTATTTGGAAATATATACTAAATAAAAGCCAGGAAGCACATCTGTTGGTTTCCTTTTAAAAGCTCTCCTACTACAGGGAAGCCTTGAGTCAATGATTCAGTACATTTGCCAACAGTAGTAGACTGCTAACTAGAGGAGTACTAACTCATCAACATTAGGAATTGTTGCAGATGTTTTAAGTTCATATGTATGACCCTTTAGATAGATTTTGCATTTCTTCAAAACTGTTTAACACAGAAATTGAACACCCATGGAACTCCTGCCACAAGTTGGATTGAAAGCTTGCCAGAAAAGTAGTTTTAAAATACGCAAAGAAACGGTGGGGAAGCTTTTTAATAAGTTTTTAGCATGGGAGCCTCCATTTTTGTTTGAATGTGCAATTCTTGACATTATTCAAAGAAAGCAACCATTTGCTTACAAAATAAACTGTACTCCTAGGTTCAGAACTGGACAGAATTTGAGAAATGGAGGAGAGGAATCAGAAACAAAAAAGCTTTTTTCATTTTGGCCTGTGCACAGCAGAAGAAACTGTTGAAGCTGCAAATAGAACAACCATTCTAAGGCAAAGCAGCAGATGGCAAACTGTATGACATGACTCCAATGAATGACTGAATTGTATGCTGCTTCCCCCCAGAAAGAGTCTCTATTAAGAGTAAAGTACTCTACAGAACTGTAACTGCAGCACTTTGTGACAAAGACCCAAAAAATCCAGGCATATCTGCAGGTTTTTCAATTCTTCATATTAAAGTCTCACAAAACCTCAATTTACATTTTGATTGCAATTTAAACATGTATTTGGTCTCTCATTGAAAGATTCAGAATTTTAAGCACTGATAGCAATGAAGAAATGGAACAGGAGTCTTTGCTCACGTGGAGCTCAATTGTCTGGTCAGGTGCAGAAAGGTAAAAAGAACGTAAGAACAGATTTCAGCATCTGAACACAGACTCACTGCTTACATTGCACAGACTGCAACTGTGCTTGCATTGCACGAATTCCTGTCTGAACGCTGCCTTAACCCTTTTCACTGCAAGGTAACATTTCATGCTGAATGGACAGAGTAGGATTCACTGAAGTGAGAAGAGTATCTGTTATCCAGAGGTAAAGGAAGAACCTTTCACCTCCATATTAGATTTTGCATGTGACATCCGTTCACTTTAAATTATTATTTTTAAAGGCTGCTGTGAAAAGCCATTATTACCCTGAAACCAGATAAACTGGTCACAGATCAATACAACTAGGCAGTGAGATGCTTTCAGCAGGGATCTCCTTTTATGTTTATGCTTCCCACAGAACAGTGGGATGCCACAACCTTAAAAGTGAACTTCTAGGTGCCACAGAAATACAAGTAGTAATCAAGTACAATTACATAGTCTCTGCTTATAACTCATCTTTAGCCACTCAAGTAGTGTCATATAAACCGTGGCAGATGCAGTTTTCACTCCAATGGCAGTTACGCTATTTCAGTGCTGGATACATTTCTCTTGAAACTTTGCCTCTGTCTTTGCTTGAAGCTTTCTTTTGCCTGGTCACAGTGCTCTGTCAGTCTCAAAGAAGTAGTAATGGATGCACTGGCCACCTGTGGGCAGAAACACTACATCCAGGTGCCACCACACCACTAGATCTTTCTTCTAAGCATCATGCTTTTGAAAATAACTATTCACAGAGGCCTCACTGCCAATAACATCACCCTCACTTTCCCCAAATAACTTCATAGCTTATTTCTGCACTGTGATGATACACAACAGATTTCTTCCACACCTTCATTTTGGTCACGTGTATGTGTTAGTGTGCACCACATGCGTAGACCTGCCCCTCCAAGCCTCAAATATATTCCCTGCCTTCCTTCTTTTATACAAAAAAGACACCTCTGGCAGTTATATGCAAAACTCTTGCTCTCTTCCAGAATTCATCTTTTCAAAGGGGATATCCTACAGCTTAATACAGGATACAGAGGATCTTTTATTTTAAAACTGTGTTGAGCAGTCTAGAAGGAGATAATGAAAGTATTCATAGTCAGAATCATGCTGTGCTGAATTTGGGAACGTAGATTTAAAAATGAAAAGCAACCCACAATTACAACACAATTTGTGCCATCTAAAACATACCCTCCCTGTTTGCAAACAACTTTTCAAGAGAGATGCAGAAGTTCATCCTCTTGATAATTTATTTGTAAATAAACTTACATTCAGATGCACAATCCCTACCAAACTGCAGTTTTAAAGTTAGAAAAAGTAAAATTCAGGTGTCTTCAAAAACAAACAAAACAACCCTTAAAGTTTCCTAACAATACTAGAAGTTCCAGAGAGAAGACATATCTCACCTTTCAATGTCAGAGTTGTTTTCAGATTTTGCTCCAGATATTTGTATTTCATTTAGTTCGAGTTGTTTTTGCAGCTGGTGACGTTCCTGAGCAAGAAATGCAAAAATGTGAAGGTTTCACAAAGTATATTTCATTACAATTCAAAAGCTCATTTTCGAAATTAAAATAGAAACCCATTAAACAAAATTAACTAATTTCCTATAGCCAAGGAGCACAGCATGCGTAATAATAAAATCAAATTCCCAGATATGCATAGAAGTAAGATTAGTTTTCAATTTCCTATTTGAAGTTGTATAGTTATACTTGAAACTGAATTTTTTTAATAAAAAGATGAGTCATCACAATCTTTAACTACATGATTTTATTACATAAATGTCAGATTTTCCATGTTATCCCTCCAAAAAGATCTCTCAATTCAAGGCTGAGATAAAAGGTGTTGCTCTATTTTCTTCCTCAAAAGCTTCCTGTTTATTTTTTGTGTCCACCAGCACAGTGCTTGTTAAGATCTATGAGGACTTGGAGACAGAGTTCACACAAATTAACAGAGGAGTCTGCTGTCCACTTTAATGGGAATTTAACAGAGCCATTCAGTTTTACTCTGCAAGTATCAGCGAGATAAGAGCAAATTAAATAATCAACATGAAGAAACTAACCTGTTATTAAGAACTATACTGCAATCTTCTATTCACTGCATAATGCTTAAAAGTTGTAGGCTGAAGCCCAGATGATGTTCATGGAGCTACTAAAGGGGCATATTAAGTTGAATGATTTCTCTGTGTAATCACTAATTCTACTAATAGATTTGCAAGCATTAGACAAAGGGGGCTCAATACAACTGTGCATTAGACTAACCACTCAAGCCAGCAAGACTGGCTTATGAAGATCTATTTCTCAGTAACAAATATTTACTATACTACACTAAAATTGGTGAAAAAACAATTCACTTATAAGAACAGAAGATCATGTTCCCTCGACTTACTAGAATGCTCTCTGATTCTGTATTTTAGATAGCAAGGCACAGATCTTTAAAGATAATGAGATGCCTGCTATTGAATAAAACGAGAAATGCCAAAGTACATCCAAGAGCATGAGTCTTTTGGAAGGGCTGCTCTTACACTGTTTAGAGTGACACTATTCAGTCTAAATATGAAACACTAACATTAATTCTGAGTTACGTGAATGATATCAGAAAATGAAGAGGAAATTTCACTGTAATTGTCTGAGACAGAAGATATAAAACTATTTCAGACATCTGAAAAGGCTCAACAGATGAGATTGAGATGCAGTGTACTATGAAAAGAAGGGTACTGTGATACTCTTAGACTTAACAATACATTAAAATAATAACCATCTGACCACTAGTCTGAGTTTTGCCCTGAAGTTCATAAAAAAGGAGGAGGAAAAGCAGGAAATAAAAAGAAGCAATGCAAAACCTGCTACAACTAGTTTTCCAGTAGTGCTGCCAATGTCACAAGAGGTAAATGTCTCAAAGCATTTTTGCTTTCAGAGCTTTAAAAGTAAATTGTCAAAAACTGCTCTCAATTACAATTTGGTACGGAATATTTAGCCAGGGAGAGGAATAATTAATTTTTTTAATGCTAGCAGGAAAGGAAGAACTTAAGTTTGGAATAAAAGGCCCTAAAAATGATTTTTTCTTCTATCCTCAAAATGTTCTGAGCCATAATCTAAACAAGATAGACATCTGCATGGAAGATTAAGTGGCTGCTACATATCCACAAAAAAAAAAATTTAGTTTGAAGCTTTCAGTTTAGCATTTCATCCATATGTGGAGAAATCTGGAGATAAAATTCCAACTGGGACGATAAATAGTTAAATAGTAAGGTCTATTCCTAACTAAACCACATTTTAGTGGACCTACCAACAACATTTCTAAGAGACTTTGGATCATTTATGATTACTAATTCATTAAGCTTAGGAGACCTTGCACACTGAAGGAAGACTGAATGGTCTTTTTAAACCCTTTCTTTAAAATAATGGTTTTTTTACTAAATAAATTTTTACAGCTTAGGCAACCCTGACACTAGAAAGATAAAAGAACCACTTAATCAGTGTCTCTAGGGCAGTCCAGGTCCATTTACTTATACGGATACAATAACTAAGATGCACTTCTGCATTTCCTTTAAAGGCAGCAATCAACTAACTCTCATACCTCTTCCATGCGTTCAATCAGCCGGTCCAGCTCACCAATTCTCTGGTCTTTTTCCTGTATGCTTGTTTCTGTAATCTGCATCTTCTTATTTGCCTCTTCAATGGCTTTCAGAAGCCGATTTGTTTCCTCCTTGAAATAAGGACATTTATAGTCACATTAACATACAATATATTAATGACAATTTTTTTTTTATTTTTTTTTTTAAGAGATATTGTCCTGGCTCTATGGCCTAAGTAGAGCTCAAAGCTTTTTACTACACATGCCCAGAAGTCTGGACGAGTTCTTACCCTAAATGTGAATTGCATAGAACAAAAGATTTGAGGTACTTTGAAGCACATAGGTATTTGTAAAGCAGCATTATGAAAATCTGCAAAAAACTTTTACCCGTTCCTCAGATATTTGTTTTCGCTTCTGAGGATGCTATGAAGTAACAGCATAAGGAAAATATGCTGTTGCAGCAGATAGCACTTTAAACAACAAATTTTGCCATGTTCAGTTTCATGCTTTCCTCACATATAAAGCAGTATGAACAGAAAGAGATTGGGGAATCTACCTTCAATCTCAGTCATTATCTATCTTTATCAGTTAGAAAAATGCAATGACAAATCACTCATAGAAACTTTTTACTTGAGTGTGGAGGGAAACCAGGGGACGGGAAGAGTTCTTGCTCCAGTAGTGTCCAGTTGCACTCCCTCCCTTTCTTAAACTTATCACTAAAATTGGACATCATATTTTCTTTTTTTTTTTTTTTTTTTTTTTTTTTTTTTAAGAGAATCAGAGTTAAAAAACCCAACTTACTCAATTTCAGATATTGAAATCTACATTATTGTTACTGTGTTTGAATACATTTTTTTCTCAGCCCCACAACACCAAAAGCTTGGAAAGCTTAGTAACTGTGGCATGACTAGTCATGGAGACAGGAGTGAAGAAACAAATGTAAACTCTGGAATGGTAAGTGATTGAGAAATGACACCGAAGCTTAGCAGCACTCTTACAGACTGGCCATACATACTAGGAGGATTTCTTTCTCAGCTTTATGTTTCTGCTCCTCTTCCTGCATTTTTTCTTCATACTGACTATACAGTTTTCTCGTCATCTCTCTCATGACTTCAGCATTGGCTTCCTGCGATGATTCCACCTATGAGAGGGGGAAAGGATGAAAATCACAGCTGACCCACTGCTAGCAGCAGGAGAAAGGGAGTTCACATGATGCGAGGGTAATACTTTGAACATCAGCTCCGCCCTGTTATAAATTTGACACTGCTGAAGCAGATTTTAATTTGCATCAAGACCATTTACAACAGTTTGCCAGTATACAAGTTACTGTTTCATCATGTTTCATGTTGTCTGAATGTAGTCATTGTTTATCCAAGACCAAGCTACGCCTCTTCACTGAGCCCTTCCATAACAGCCTCCAAGTCACTTGGTTTGTTTCCCCATTGAAAATATACTGTTTCCCCGCATTTTACAGAAGTGTTGATTAGGGATGGTCTAGATTCAACTCTTGTTTCTAAATGACCATGAACACTCAAAGCAACAGTAATTTTATGCTGGACCTAAGTATGTGCTGTTAACTAGAAGACACAGCTTTACACTCCCTTCTCTCTCTTACTTTTTCATGTACTGCTCTTAGTGTAGGCACAAGAAATGGGGTGACTACGGAGCAAAGCAGATCAGGGAACAATCAGACTTGAAATTAATATACTCAGGGGTGTGGAAGGGTTAATTTTTAACCACAGGACCAGAAACTTTACTACTGCTACAGGGAAGAGGGCAGGAATGGTAATACAGAGACAGGATTTCCCCCTTCTGTTGGCTCAAAACACTGACTGAACCACACCCGCAGTGATTAAACACTAGATAGGACAGTCACAGCTTAAAACCCACCTACCCTGCACACTGCAGTAAGAGCAAAGTAAAATAGCTAGTCCAGGACTTAGTTCTCTTACTAGAGATCCTATAAATCGGGCACAGTTATAGTGAAATGCTGTGGGTGCTACAAAAATGTCAAGAAGAAGAGGAATACACTGTAATCTGGGAGAAGAATAAAGTGTTTTTTGATCACTACTGTTCACACAACTACAAAATACCTGGTTCTGATTATTAAGGGTTTGGGTTTTTTTTTAATTTCACGGACTGAAAGATTTACTAAACCCTTGCATTCATCTTGCATGCTGGGAACAAGCTGTTTTACTACCCTGTAGGAAAACAACAGTGTATTTCATCCTTTGAAAAGGGACTGAGCTCTGACAGACTCCACTTGTACCACAATTGCCCTCCTTGGCATCTTACCTAGACCAACACTGGGGCAGAGACAGTAACCTGCACTTTGTGAGAGGGACTGGAGTTAAGTTTCAGTACAACACAAAATCTTTCACACTTCAGGAAGCCTGAAAGAATCATATTATTCATAAAAAGCCAACAATCAAAACCCAGAGTCCTTAATATACACTGAACTGAAATATTATCTCTGACACTGTCTCTCCATCATTCCTTTGCTTATAGCTTGAGCAATGAGGAGACTACAAACAAGCATAAAAAGGTAGATGCAGCAGGACACCTGTTACAGTACTCTTAAACAATGCCTCCAACCCCAGTTATTGTTATTGTATGAATAAACCGAACCTACTTAATAAGCTACATGGGTGTGTTCTACCCAGAAATACAATCATGGCATACAGTAGTTACTGCTTTTCAACTGCTAACCTCCCAGATTCCACTCCATCCTCTTACATTCAGCCTGGAATTAAATCTTGGCATCTTTGATACACAATTTTATGTTCAACTTTCCAAGACAGCAATGAGATATTTCATCCACTAACATTATACTAGAGCTGTAGCTTTGCGTGTAAAATTTAAACTTTTTCCTTGTTAAGGCAGGACATGTATTCTGCAGACCTTGACATGCAACCTTTTTTGGTTGAACCCGATGATCTTAAAGGTTTCTTCCAACCAAAAAGATTCTATGATTCTCTCCTTGAAGATAAACAAATCCTGAAGCATTCAGTGGAACTAGGACTTAACCTACAGTTCTCTGCCCTTAGATGCAGACATACCTTCCCCTGACTTGTTGATGCATGTCCTTAAGATTATAGGAAAGTCCAAATTTCTGTTTTGAAATCTTAATTGCATCAGTTTTGCTTTCTTCT
>NW_010317300.1:18594-21080 GCF_000700745.2 Antrostomus carolinensis | reverse complement strand
GCTGACAATAGCAGGTACAAAAATAAAGCTGCTTTCATAGCGTGTAAAGCTTCGCTATAAGAGGAAACTAGAACATGAATTGCAAGGTGAAATACACTTATGTTCATGTTTTCTTGTTTACTCGTTCATCATTAAGCATCAATGCAAGTCACTAGAGAGCCAAAAAGAAACAATCTCTGGCAAAATTAAACATGAATAAACCAGCAATGACTAATTCTGATATAGTGCTATATCCAACTTAGTCTATTTTGAGCAATTTTAAGAGACAAAGGTTTCCAGAAAAGTCTGAGAGGAGAAAATGGTCAAGCTTTCTGGCATATAAAACCTCCCAGTTTGCATTGTACTTCCTTGCATTTCTCTGAAAGAAATATTTTCATTCTCTTTCCAAGACACTTGCTGTTACAACACATATCTGGTGACCATATGCTCATAAAACTTAATAGATTACCTATTAAAAATTGGGCAAAACCAAATAAACAAATTCAACATAAAGAAATTCTTACAGCACTGTAGAGAGTTATACTATTCTTTTACTTACAGCAATGGACATTGATAACCATTTAATGGTTTGAATTATCACCTGCCAACATGCCCTGAATGGTAATCCCATGTTATGGAAAGACTGACTGCTGCCAGCTGAGATTCTTTGTTATTAAAACAGTACTGATTCACAGGAATATGTGAGCTCTAGGGAATGATGAAAGCATGAAGAATGATGAACCCTTTACAAATAAGGCCAAGGAATTAATTTAACATACTCCTAATGCCCTTACAGTGCAATATTTTTAGGGAAGTTTATATACTGCACCTTTAATTTCAGTAACTGATTTTCAATTTGTGCTGTTTCCAGTTGCTTTTGCTTCTCTCTCAGCTTTTCCATAGACTGCTCATGCGTATGTTTTAAATTCCTTATTTGTTCCCTTATGTCAGTGTTCTCCAATGTAACATCCACTAGAGTTTTCTAGAAGAAAGAGGCAAACCATATATTAAAAATCACAAATAATTTGGTGAACTAATATAGTCGAGAAATTATGTAACAGAGAGAACATTTAAGAGTTTTCTGGTGTGTCAATGCAGCGTGAACAGCTCTGCAATTTTAATATTTAAAATTATGGCTTTTGTTGTATTTAGTCTGCTAGAAGGTATTTCCATGAGGAACATGCTAAGTGAAATCAAGTCCTGGAATACTAAAAATAAAGAAAGGAACATGGATAGATTTCAGTATGAATGCCATTCCCAACAATCTTCCTTTCTTCTCTCCAAGGGCCATGCTATACATGTTAAATGCACTAGACTGAGAAAAACTGTGACATACAAGAAAGCAGGAACATTTAAGTTTTTCAGCTCAGTTTTTCAGTTTTTTTATGTGGGAACTTGGAAATCTTTAAAACAGAAAATTCATTCCCACCTTCTCACTCCCCCTACATTTCACAGGTATGTGAAGTCTCTCAAGTGTTTAGCATCCAAACATGCCACTTCCATTTCTGTTAACCAGTGAAGTTAGGAAAAAGGCAGGAGATGTGTTTTGCACAATAAAGAAGTAACCACATTTTCACCTTAGATAGATTTTCTTAGATTTTCACCATAGAGACATGACTAGTGGCATTAGTCTGCTGAAGATCAGTATCTATTATATATACTATTTTTTAACAGATTTTTAAAAAGCACAGGTGTTGTAATTTTTTTTTTTTTTTTAGTTTCCTAAATTAGCTTCTGTAGATATCCAAGACAGTACTTTGTAGGCTTGTTTAGTGTTAGGTTCTATATTTGTCATCCATGTTTTATGTATGCTTTTAAATCCATGTCAGAAAAGACAGTTGTCAGCTGTGAAACAGCTATTAAAATGTACCTGCAAGTCTATTGATGCTGATGTCAAGGAGCTGTTCATTTCACTAAAGCTATCTAAGGCTGCAGCCTGCACTCGCACATGATTCTCTAAGGATTCCTGATGAGCATTTGTCACCTGAGCAGGAAAAGAAAAAAAAAAGTTTTGTATAGAATAATGATAAAGTTTATCTATTCTTTCAAAGGGAGTTACAGAAGAAAAAGATCCCATGGTTAATTTTCACAGAACTAGGATGCTTAAAATACACAGGCTTCAAACCATATTCTTACACCTCAGAAACAAACAAAACTTAAATCCAAATATGCTGGCAGAAATAAGGCACAAGTATCTGTTTAGCTCATATGTAATCACTGTAAAAGCTGTTCTTTTTGAAAGGACAAGAGGACACTTGGCATATGTCTATTCAGAAAGTTTATATACACAGAGTGGGCAGATTGCAAAAAGTCACAGTGAAAAGCAGAAGAATGTAAGAAATCAGGAAATCTAGAAAGGTTTGCGTGAACTGTTAAATAGCCTTAATTAAGAAGGAACTGACTATTCAGGTACATAAAGAAGCTACATCAAGAAGACTTAAGGATGAAACAATATTGAAGCAGGTAGAAGTCAGCAGAGAGTTTTATTATGTGAAAATTTGTCATCC
>NW_010317300.1:2725-18561 GCF_000700745.2 Antrostomus carolinensis | reverse complement strand
GGGAAGGCACAAAATGACATAATTTAAGAAGGAACCAAAATCCAAACAGTGTTAATGATTATGAACTACCCAATAATAAAGAAAAAAAAAATGTTACTAACAGAGGCCAGCCCAACTTACACTCTTAGATGGACCAGATTTGTTTCTTGATAAAAACATAAGAACACTAGAGACTGATATGGAGAATGATTAGTATTTAGTAACCAAGTCATACACAGATTAGGTCAGCATAGGGAGCAGAAGCCAAGTAGTTACTGTTAACTCTATATAAAGGTGTGCTCATGTAAAAACAAACAAACAAACAAACAAACAACAGCAGAAATGCTTTGGATGGATTAAGAAAGTTACAAGATAAAAACTTGTGTGAAGAAGCATACTGCCCAGGGCAGGATATCAGAAGTACAAATTTCTAACAAACTTTATGAAGAAAAAGTAGTCCTGGAAATTGATGGGAAAAAAGAACAGTAATTCAAAGCTGAAGCAAAGAGTATATGAAGGATTTTAAACAGGATCCCTAAATAGCATGAAAGATTGCAGTCATGTAAAACCAAAACCAAAAAACCAACCAACCGACCAAAAAAAGCATATATTATTAGGTAGAACAACACTTGTGCTTTCTTTGAGGCACTCTAAAGTATTTAAAAAAGGGGGGAGGATATCTCGTAGTGTGCCATTTATGTCAGGAACGCTTCATAAACTGCTAATTTGCTTCAGAAATAGAGATTCTGTCAGAGCTGGTCAGAAACCCTTAATTAAGAGAGATGTTCAGACTCATGCAGGATTTCTATGGGTCTGACACAAGATCTGGAATTTCAGAATATCATCACTACTATTCAGTATCAGCTGCAAAGATGACAAAACTGTACCTGCATCAGCATTTGCCTACAAGCATACTGGGTGGAGGACTCACCTTCTTGGCATCATTTAACACTGTTTACAGAAATTCAGTTTCCTCTCCCTCCTCCTCTGAGGTCAGGGAGATTTTTTTTTTTAAGACTAGTTGCCACAGAATAAAAGTACCAGTTTAACAGCAAGTTCTGATCTTTATACATAATACAGCATGCAGGGAACTGACAAACGAGGAAATTTCCAAACGAGGATGGCAGAAAGGCACAAGTCAGGGTCCCAGTCCCTTCAAGTCAGAATATGTTTGATTGCCAAAGCTTCATCTGAACCAGGGCTGTGAAAACCAATGTTGAATATAAAATCCACAGCAAGTTTTCAGGTAGATTTTTTGGACCAAATTACTCAGCAGTTTAATGTGAAGGATACTTCCATGGACTGCAACAGCTTTATTGCTAAAGCAGCGTGTCAGAAAAAAAAAAAAAAAAAGAGGTCATCGAATAACCATTGAAAGGTTCAATTGAGAACCAAAAGTAAGTAAGTTTTAGACCTGTCATGCACTTTAATACTAAAGAATATTGCTGTTTCTTTTACTACAGTGTTTAAACAATACAGGCAGTAAAACAGAGTAAAGTCTGTTGAAATGACAGCAACTAAGTTGCACATTACTTCTTGTCAGTTATTTATTCAATTCACCTGGCAGCTTACTAGTACAAACATCTCCACTAATTACCAATACGCACAGACAATGCTGTCAAGATCATCCCTTTATTTCCAAAAAGCAGGCAATTAGTAATTCCATATGCAAAAACATCCCTGTCCTACTTTGCCTGTCTGGAAGGAAAAATAAATAAATAAATAGATGTATAGAAGTCACATAAAACAATGAACTTGAGTGGTTTGAGAAATTAATTTATATTCTGCTGAAGAAAAAAAAAAGTTTCTAGATAACACTGGGACAGTTATTCTTCATGTGTTCCCTATAAATGAATGTATACTTACTTTCAGTTCATTTGTAAGCTGCTGTATTTTTCGTTTCATTTCATCATATTCACCATACATTTTCTTTCGTACTTTTTCCAGAGTTGCTCTCACCTGGTGTCAGAAAAATCAAATGCCTTTATCAAACTTACTGTTTATACTAGGATATGATCATTTTTCTGTCCTTCATTGTTACATTCAGTAATTTACATTATTAATCTACCTTTTCATCAGCAGCAATGTACTTTTAAGAATAAAACAAAAACTTAAGTCTCAAGACTCGTCTACAAAGGGATGATATGAAGAAACATGTCTGAGTACTTCTAAACTTCTCTGTACACACTTAAACACTTGCAAATTAATAATTTAAATAATTAATTTCAATTGAATTATCTGTAACTCATTCTAACCTGATTACTAAAATTAATTTGAGCATATAATGTTTTCTTTCTGAAAAAACACATCCACACATGGATCTAATACACCTTCATACTTTTTAAACTAGTTTTCCCTGAGTTTCCTTTAAAGATAAAGCCTTTAATTTCAGGCTTTTAGGCTTGTATCTAGCTAAACAATATATTAGAATAAATTTACCAGTGCAATATAAAATCTGAAGAACAGAGTACTCAATTGGATTTTATTTAAGAGCTATAGATGTAAATTATACTTTACCTTTAAAAAAAAAAAAAAAGCATGCTGGAAGCCAGCTTGGGTTTACATGCCATTACATTCATGCACAGAACCAATCTTCTCAAGAGCACACATTGTAAACACTAGTTAAATGTTTGCCCACAGTCAATCTTCCAGCTACGCAATTCAGACTCCTTCCCCCCCATCTCAAACACAGACTGACTGCAGATAATCTAGGGCAGTGAGCTCACCTCACCTCTGTATAGGCTTGGGGAAGGAGCAAGGGGAAAACATTAGTAGGGCTTTATACAAGAGGGGATGTTTCTAGCACCTTTGCAGTACACCTACTCCCTCCCAGAACGAGGGGCATTGGCCACCAAATCTATGCAAGGAGTAGGCACAAGCCTACCCCAAACTATGTGCTCCCATTAGGATGAGAAACACAGAGGGAAGATGACTCCTGCACTTCACCTCAGGAAAGCACCCCTCGCCCTGTCCTACCCACACATACGCATGTGCACACACACACCCTTTTGCAAGGTGCAAATTTGACTCAGTTACAGAGGAAAATGTCAGCAGTTCTGACGTGGCCCATCATTTTCAGTCTATTTAAGCCAGCACACACGTGGCACAAGCTGAGGACTCTTTTTAAGATTGCACTTTTAAAGACAAAACTTATCTGGCAGATCAAAGTTCAAATTTATCATAGCTGAATACAGCTTCCAGAAGATGGGAGACCAAGAGCCAGTATGTCCCTTCCCTTTTTTTCCTGAAAGGTTCGGTACCCTGAACACACATGCAAGACATGCTGTTCACCTGGTCTGACATGTCCCTCCATGCCACAAGCTGGCTGTGAACAGAAAAGGGCAGGGAGATGGTCCCAGTCCAAGCAATCTGTGCCAAGTACAAGGAACAGCGCAGCCCAGGGAGCTGGACCTGCCGTGTGCCAGTTCACCCATCCCCAGACACCAACACAGCAGGGTAGGCAAAGTATCCAGACAGGAATTCAGCAGTGGAGGCTGCTCACATGCCTCGCCTGCACTCCAGTAGCAACATACCCTAACTGCCAGTGCAGGAACTTGAGAGCAGTGAATACTGTGAGTAATACAGGAGAGAAACAAGTGCTGATAGCTAGAGACCAGGCAGATGTTAAGAGCACACGAAATTACAGTCTCTTACACTGCTGGCTTGACTTAGTGTTCCTCCCTTTTACATCAACTCATTTTGCACTTGAATCAGTGTAACACGATAACCATTGACCAACAGTTTCCTGGGTGGTGAAGGTGGATGGAAACAGAAGGTCAAATTATTTGCTCTGGGCTAATTAGGGGGTAGTGCCAAAGATTGACAAGGAAGGAGATGCTGAGTTTCAAGCACAGAAATCATCAGTACCAGAAACGCATTTTTTTTCTTTCAGGAGAGCTTCTGCCAATTATGATAAATGAGCATGCACAGAGAAAGTAGTACAAAGTCATCCTTATTAGGCTGACTATTTTAAGCCTGCCCCAAAAATCACCCAAGTGATTTTAGTGTGTCACCTAATTCAGGAGCCTTTTTAAAACTGGGGGGTTTTGGGACAGGGGAAGCAGAGGAAGAAAGGATAGAGTTTATCCTTTCAGGTGTCTCCTTACATAGTTTCTTCAGTATCACATTTTAAATTATGAAGGCTTCAGGACAGGAACCCCAAGATCTGTCTGGCAGTTTGCTTGCCCAGCTGTAGCCCAGTCAGGAAGCATCACTTGGTACAGAGATCTCGAGTCTGGACCACACAGTTCCCAGGTATACAGCATCCTTTTTCCCCAACTCAAATACTAACAAGGCAGGCCTTTAGCTTCAGAGTTAGGTTCCCAATTCAAATTCAGGTGTTGGGCCACACATCAGTCATCCCATACACAGTCACAGCTCTACCTGAATATACAGGAAGTATACTTGACAAATTTTGAAGCTGAAAGCTTAACTCACTTCTTTAATGTAATTCATCTCCTCTTTCAGCTGATCAGCTGACCAGCCATAAACCACCATTTCTCTCTTATGGTTGTTGTCAGTTCGGTGCACGACGCCATACACCATCCCATGAGAGAGCTTCCCTGGAGACATGCCATTTGGTACATGGTAGAGCTCCTTAGGAGTAAATAAATAAAAAGGGGTTTTTTTTAAAAAAAAAAAACAGTACTAGAATTAAAAAAACAAACAAACAAAAAAACAGTAACATAGAGCTGAGACAGCCAACTATAGTGAAAGCACAACAGTACCCAAGAACACTAGATCCCACATGTTTTGGGGCCGAACTGTCAACCTTTATGTTTCTGGGAAGATCAATAACCAGTTTATAACTGATAGAGATGTCTAATTTCCATTAGCTTTAATGGAAAAGATACAGGTAAAGCTAGAGACAACAGATTGGATTTGTGCATGGCCAGGTAAAGGCTTATGAGAGAAAAAGTTATCCTGGCTTATTTTCGTTCACAACAAATGCTACTTTTCTGCATTCTTCCAGAGCATTGTCAGCTCTCACAGTTCCATTTAGCTCTTGCAACCACAGAATTGCTCCTCACCCTCCAAAATCAGTGCTGTGGGAAATATAAAAATTCACAAGTTCAATCAAAGATTTTAGAAAGTTCTCAGAAGAAACTGAAATTAAAACATTTTAGGCAAGGTTCCTTACATAGAGCTCAGAAAATATCTGCTTATCTTGGAGATAACAAAGTAGAATTTCAGTTTGCATTTAAAGCTAACTGAGGACCTCCAGAGCAACCAAACATTCATTTCAGGGCTGTATTTCTCTTATAGAAGTTGTAGAACTGACACTGTAAGAGCCAAAGCAAAGCTATGAAACAGCACTCATGTGGGTGTTCCAGTGTTATTACCTGTTAGAGGAAGACAAAACTTCAAAATCAGGTCTTGACAGGTAAAAAGAAAGGCTGTTTTAAAATGCCTACATTTGTTATTTTAATGATCTGCAGAAATTTGTAAAATGAACTTGTAGCAAGTATATGTCTTACTTTAAGGCACTCTTTGCAACAGACTCCTCTTATTCATCTCATCAAAACACTTAGGAAGAAAAATATTCGTGCAAACAGTAGGAATCATCTCCCGCAGCATATCAATAAATATCTGCAAGGTCAGATGTAACCACCTGACCTGACTACTCACCTTGCCTCCCTTCTAATCGACCCTGAGAAACATCCCTCTGTAGCAATAATCTAAAATGAGTCAGTCTCCAGAATTTCTTTTCTTGATTACAAAGAATTTAAACAACAAGCTTAGATGAAGACATATATATTATGGCTTTTATAAAATAAGGGAAAAAAATATTCTTACCTAACTCTGAATATTTGCAAACTAGGAACTTAAAATTAGTGATTATTTCTAAATATAAAGTGAGAAAGACACAATCTTGGAAACACAGCTGTTACTGCTTAGCTTTGCATGTTGTCTTTGAAAGGCCAGTACTGAGGACAAATCAGTTTATAGGTAGTTTTACTGAACTTTCTTTCTCACACTAGATACACCAGGATATGTGCAAATTTGAGAATATTTGCTATATTGACCTTAGAACATGGTTGGTTTTGTTTTGTTGTTCAGTAATAACATTGTTTGAAAACTGACAAACTTTTGAGATTCTTTACTAAATTAAGAATCTAAGCAGTGTGTAAATGCTCTCTTTGACACCAAAGAGAGGTTGAGAGAGATTAAACTCAGCATCTTATATCCACCTGCAGCTGCATCCTAGAGAGTCTCCAGTCCTTACCATGACAGACGGTGATGATGGCACTTGCAGTCTAAAGCAGTAGCACTTTCAGTTTTCAGCAACCAAACACAACTATGGTGGCAAGGTAAGAATAAATATGTCTTTGGGTAAAGGAAAAATTAGCAGGAAAATCTACTTGCGTTAAGAAGAAGAGGTAAAGATGGACATTTGTTTTATATTGTGTCCCTCCCGCATGGCGCCGACAGATTTTCTCAACATTGTAAAACCTACACATTTTCCTTTACCAGATCATTAATAGTTTAACCATTCTGCTGAAGCTCTGGGTGTGTGTGCAGGGCTGGGAGGGGAACAATCACAGAGCAGACATTTGATAAAGAAAGTTACAGGTAAAGAACAACAAAGCTATAAGGAATCATTTAAAAAGAAAGCCTTAAAACCACGTATGGAAAAACATTGGGTAACCAGACCTACCTCTACATGATGCCATTTTGCACTTTGAAAACATTATATGCAAAGTTTCATATCCTCATAATCAGAAGTTTCATAATTAGGTATTATTGGGGTTTTAGGTTTGCTGTTTGGATGCACACAAACAAAAACCCCACATCTGATTTTTTGAGAGTAGAGGAAAAGCACAGAAGCTAGAAGGCGACATTACTCAAAATTTTTTGTGTTTGTTTGCTTCCAGGGTTGTACAGTTCCTTTGATAGCTTCACTGCAGCTCCTCCCCTGCATCTGGATAAAGGGATTACATACAAGTTTCCATCTTCCTGATAACCAAATGAATAACCACTTTGATTGTTTAGAGGTTACTAAGGCACCAGATGCTGAGTTCATAAATCCATACTCATTACCCATAATCATTAATTTTTTATGATGTGAACAGCCAAATACAAGCAATTACCAAGATCCTTTGTGTCTCCAAAACATTAGCAGAATTGTTTAAAGTGCTTTTTGCAGAGTTCTCCATGAAAAGTATTACCAAGTTCCTTATTTTTAGAATATTATAAACACATTCCTAAGGAATGCTTTGAAGCATTTTTTCCCCCCCCCTCTAACAAAGACCTACAAATTCAGACCACTGGGTTTGCAGCTGGAGAATCATCCATGGCACTTACATATTTCACAGACAAACCAACTTAAATTTACATAATAATGGGCACTACATGCAGGATTAAGAATGCACAAAGCCAGATGGGTTACAGTTTCTTGCAAAAATGCTAAACTTGCCTGTCGTCTGTATTTGCACAAGCCTCCCAAGATGCCTTTGTCACTTCTGTTTCAGAAGATTAAAAGAATTTCCATCATCTCTAGAGTGTTCCAGTTATACTATGGGCTACTTAAAATACAGGATATTGCTTTTACCCCCTCTTTATTCCTCCTTCATATCACAACCCCTAGGCAAGCACCTGTTAAAATTTCAGTACAGTTCTTGCTTGATTTAAAGCTGTGTGAATCAACAACTACACAAATAACTGTTCTTGTATTTCATTAGTTTTTCGCTTGCTGTTCTATTCCAGCTATGCTTACCTTCAACCCCCTCATTTCTCTGGTTGGTAACTCTTAATTTCCACTCAATGACCACTTGTTTCAGGGTTGAGCACAGGCCCTGACAAAAAAGGGCTAACGTGATGCGGTTTCCTCTTAGAGGAAGGGTTACAATCGGAAAGCTATGCTAAATGTACAGTTGAGAGGTGGATGGGTTGCTTTGCTTGTTGACTATGTTTTTAATACAACTTTGCTTCTAAAGGAGGCCTCGCTGAATGGCTCAGTTCTCAAACTGCTCCACAGAACTGCATCACTAAGTATGCATATCCATTTTGTCTCCTCTCTTTAAGTTCCTTCCACCTACCCTTTTTTTATCAGTTTTTCCTTTTCTGACTTGTTTTCTCTCCTTCCTCTGTCACGTCCTCTCTCTCATGTTTCCTTTTCCACAAATCCTAGATTTTCCACATCCCCAAGGACTACACAATGTTTTTTAAGTCAAATACTTTTCATTGTTTTCCTCTATGTCCCATCCATGTCCACTCTGAGAACTCAGATATTTTTCTGAGAGGGTCCTTACCTGTCTCCACTCTGATCTGCAGTGCGGCACCTCAGTGATGATAACAAGTATTTAGGAATGAGGAAATACTGTAAAGCTAACCAGAAAAGTGCTTGAAGATGGAAGGTTTCATTAGATTAGATTAATCATTGCTGTTTAAGATCAAAATACCAGCCAGCTCCAGAGTACAGGGAAGTTCTCTCTTCCCACCTGCCTATGCACTTGCTGCACTGGAACAAGCGCAGTTGTTGCCCTAAATTGCGCTCAAAATCCCTTCTAATGTGAGGTGCTGATCTGAAAAGGCAGACTTAGCTTAAGCAATTTGTAAATATCTCTTTGTACCTATAGTCAGTTATATGACAGTCCAAGGTAACAGCAAGTACACATCATGTTGATGCACATGAACTCTATAGCAGGTTCCAGGAACATGCTTTGTTTATGTTGCAGCAACAGTCATGTTGCATGCACTTGGTGTGATCACACAGCACATACTGAAGAAATGCAAACTGTGTTTACTTAATAAATATTTAAAACAGAAGCCTACACCCCAAGGTTGCAAAATCTTGATAATTGCCATGCATCCTGTTTATGTCTCTGTCCAAGGAAGTACCACAAGTAGCACGAAATAAGTGAAGCACAGACATGATAACAACAAACCCTGAATACGAGTTGTTAGCTGGTTTTGGTATTTCCCATGGTTTTATTGGCATTATGCAAATAACACTGAGGGGTTATCTGCCTCCTAAGCTATCTCCATCAGTTCTTGAAATGAAAGTCAGATGCCTCCACACTTTTTACTTTCTCCTGCCCCAAACTGGAAGCAGAAGCACAGAAGAGGCATCTTATTTCAAGGAAAAAAAGGACATCTAATGTAGGGATTAGCACATTTCTGGGTTAGTACTCATATGGCCTTTAAAGTTTGCTAAATCATGACCTTCTGTTTACCTGCACCATCTGAAAACTCTACTTTTAACCAGAACTGTGTCAGTTTAGCAAGGCTTTATCTTTTCCTCAACTGCCACATTCCAGATGTTTCTGAAATACCCAGTTATCTTTTGCTTGTTCACTAGTTCTACAAGGAAAATAAACATTCACATTGTTACTCAGGTTATGTATTTTCTGTTCAGTAAAATTACACATTTATAATATTGAGCTCACCAAGGAAGGTTACTGTGCTCTGACAAAAGGTAGCGATGTTTTTATCTTTTCTCATATTCCTTTACAGCCCACGAAACTCATGTTACATTTAGGGATGTTTCATATATAAATAGTATTAAAATATGCCAAGACATACATGAGTGTTCTTAAATTCATGATGCTAAAAAACAAGCATTGTTTAACACATTCCAACTTTTAAGCTCCTTGAAATGTAGAATTTAGGTGCCTATCTCAAAAAAATAAAAGGAACAAGCATTTTACAAAGTCATACCTAATCAATTAAATCCGTACCCATAACACCAATGTTTATACACGAAGAAAATAAGAAACAACAAATACAGCAGTAACCACAGAAGTCAGTGGAATTCTTTCCGTGCTTTTCATGTAGTGCTGTTTTTAATAAAGGTGTCACTTTATTAGCACACACTTAAAAAAATCAGGGAACCAGTGGTAGAGAGGCTGAGAAACAGCAACATCAGCCACCTGTAGTAGGTGAACCACGTTTGTTATGACACAACTTCTGCTATGCTGATGGGAGTGGGCTGGTCAGCAGACCAGCAGAGAAAATAGGCACTGTCCTAGATTCAACATGCACAACAGCCCCATGTGCATTGCACTCATATTCTTTGATGCAGACCTAACACAAGTTTCTGCTTGATTCTCTCCATCACATACAGGAGCAAATTCCCCTTATGGCTTCTTTACAGCCTACTTTTTACTGGGGTGAAATCTGCTATGCTTCTGTATTCCTGCTTAGAAAGCAAAAAAAGTTACTTACGCCTCTTGGTTGTGATGGTCTAAAAACATAAGAAAATTAAAGAGTTTGAGGATATATACAGCCAAAGTACCAGTAAGAGCTTAAGACTAAACACTGCTCAAACTCGGTTGAAAGCCATAAAGATAGGGAAGTGACACAAACTTCCAGAGTGTTATCTCATTTTCATTCTCTTGTCCATGTGTTCAAATGGAAAAGAAAAAATTCTGTCTATACTTATCTCAGTATTCTGCCCTTACATGCCTAGCTGCAGCTTCCAATGACACTTCCAAATTTAGCCATGACAGTGAAGGGACTGAAGGATAAAAATAAGACCAATCCCAAACAGGGACAATATAATTGTCTGGTAGCCCTTTATTATGCAAGACAAGGCAAGCTTCAGGACATGCAGATTTTGCATACAATCTGATGAGCACAGTATTCCTTTGTACTTCATGGTGAAGTAAACAGCCTCACACTACTGTCATCCATTGTCTACTGTTAACTGAAGTAATGGAACAAAATCAGGACAGTTTCAGATTCTCTCTACCTGAAGTGCTAACAATTGAGAGATATTTAGCAGAAGGCTTTTAGCCTGTAAAAAGCAAACAAAGCAACCAACCAGCCTCTACTTGTGACTTCAGTTCTCATATGCTTCTTTCAAGGTATCATGGCCTAAATATAAATATAAACTCCAACCTGACACACTGGAGCACACGCTCACTCTCCCTTCAGTTTTTGAGATCAACTTCTAACTGAGTACCATCTGGCAGCCTTTCACAAAAGACGGGGAGAGGCCATCCTAGTACAGCAATGCCTGCAGCCATTTTGTTGCAACAAAACTGCCCAGCTTCATCACTTTGTTTTATGGTTCATTTTTATTTCATGGATGTATAGCAACAAAAAAGTCAATCTAGAAACTTAATGCACTGATACAGATTTCATGAAATACAGTGTACATTTTCTACTAAACTTGGACTACAATGAAAAAGGCTGAGTTAACAGGTTACTAACATCACCAGTAAAGAATCAGTTTTTATCTGACAGCAAGCTCCAAAACAAGTCATTGGGAGGATCAGCACTAGCAAGAGCTTCTGTGAGTTCACGAGCTGATTTTGCAACTGAAATATCTCTTAATGGTACTAAGCCCCAGAAAGATACAGAAAAGGAACAAATAGTCAGTAAGCCATCACTATGTCACATTAGGGCAGCTCAAAATCACCTCCCTCTAATGAAAGACTTGAAAGGGGAGATTACAACCAAATGTCACACCATGGTATATTTATAGTTTTCTGGCATTCTCTTTGACACAGCCAGGTCTCTGCTCCTCACCAGCAGCAGACAGAGGCAGGGAAGAGTGTCTTTCTCCAGCACCTGTCCTGCCCAAACAGGAGAGCGTTGGCAGCCAGGCTTAGACTGCCTGAGCGCTCCAGCAAAAACTGTACAATCCCACAGATTACCCCTGCAATTCATTTCTGTAAGTCACACTAATATATTTTAAATACCAACAACATTTTCTTAATACTCAGCATTTAAAGACAGCACAGAACTCTAAGATTCCAACAAGAGACATGCTACTAAATTTGATTCTGGGTGAACCTGTATTTTTTTACCTTAAATCGTAAAGTGCGAGGCAGAAAACTGAGCAGTTCCCTAATTTCTGTTATCCCTGTTTCAAAGAAGGGGGAACATTTCTTATAAGACTGTGTGAGGATTATCTAACATTTGTAAATACACTAGAATGTAAGATAAGACCAAGAATGTCTCTATTACCTTTCATATTCTCTCCTTAACATTCTCTGATATAAAACCCACTTGCCTTTACTTGTATTATGGGGGAAATACGACTCTCATTAAATACAAAGTCCCACAGAAAAAAAAAAGTGATCACAGAAGAAAATCACTACAAACTGTCCAAGCCCTAATCATTCAGACTTCTTTCTTATTATTACACTAGTCAGCACAGTAAAGTGAGTAAGCCATGAGTCAGTATCTATCCTCCTCAAAAACAAACTTACATTACTCTTAGGGCAATGGGCCCACGTGCTTAGACCAGTCTGAGGGTTTCTGCAATCAGATACAAAGTGTTAGAGACTGACAAAGTGGTGGGGGAGCTCCTCTACGTGCTTCAAATAAAAACCTCTGTACAAAATTAATTGTTACTATTTAACGGTGGCCCAAATTTAGTTTGCATTAAGGTCTCTTTAATCCATTCTGTAAGTAACATCTATAGAACCTCAAGCTCCTATTACCCTGCCAGAGCAGGGTATGAAAAGCTGAGTGTATACAAGATTCCAGCACAAGAAATACCTGATGCAGACAAGAAATACCTGATGCGGAATCTCTATCATCTTGACCATTTTATTTTGCATTTATTTTTCTTGCTCTAAAATGTTTGTCTTTATGATTCATTTTACAGCTACTTTGCTTTTGAGTACCACTAAGAAATTATTTCAAATAAATCCCATTGTTGTTTTGCTTCCTATAGTCATATTATACTATTCAGACGCTGGTCTGGTAAACTCAGCCAACTTCTTGTTTGATTTTGGTTTATCAAAGTGTAAATGTGGTCAAGCTGTGGAGCCTGTCCAGCTTCCCTTTTTAGTCTCCATCCTTAAGACAAATTAAACAGCATCGATTGCTCTGAAACAGCTCTTAAAGAACAAGTTCTGCATCAAAGCAGCTGTAAGATTCTTTGTGTGCACACTACTTGCTTCTACAAAAAAATTTCCCTTCTGAACTTTCTATGTACATGACCTTCAAATCCCTTTCTCTTCAGAACAATCTTGAATTCTTTATTTTGCATTTCTTATTAGTACATCGCCCATTACTAAGATTAGCTGACACAGCAAAACTTCTGAGTCCCAGGCAAGCCAGCTCCCATACGCATTAAGGCTCAAATCTTGCACGTTGCTAAGCCTACATGAAACAGAAAATCCCCTTCAGGTGAGGATCAAGATCCTGTTTAAGGCACGACCCTGCTCCTGATAGCAGTTTTCTACTCTTTAATATATAACTATATAACTTAAAGGTGCCTCAGTCACAAATCACCTACAACCTCTGTGCTGTTCCTCTACTACTGTCCTATTTTACAGGCAGTTTTGCTATCATCAACTCCAAGGCTCAGGCTCAAAGCTCACAGCTGACCTGCTCACTTTCAACATCTTCCAAGATGACTGGGCTTTTCTGAACTCCCAAAACAACTAATACCACCTTCTGTGGATGGCAATATTTACTCCTTGTTTATACAGAATTTAACTTCGATTCTTAAAACTTACGTTTTTCTTTCTTTCAGGTTCCTTTACTCCCTGTTCAGGCTGTGAGCCTTCATCAGGTGGTACTGTTAAGCGTAACCTACAGACATTCATCTGAAAGAAAAACAAAGGTTTGCTTTTAGATGTGTTACAAAAAATTCTTTCAATAACTTGCTTTACAGAGTGAACTGTACTAACATTCAAGTTTTAATTTACTATTTTCTACCTTCTGCCGCATAGCTGACAAAAGATTATTTTTTAAAGGTTAGAGGAGCTTTTAGCTAGCACGAAATAATTCAAGGGCATCCTCATAATCACATATCTGAAATAGCAAAAATCCATTTCAATCAACACCATGTTCTTATGTACTCCTAAATGACATTGAGAGCTGAGATAACAGAACAATGAACATCATTTTCTAGTTTCTCAGTTTTGTTTGTAGATTTGGCATAGTTTTTATCTTCAAAAGGGATTATTTAGAAACACAAAAGTGTATTCTGCAGTGAATGCCTCTTTTCTGTTCAGTATATATCCAAGTACTTGATCCAAGGATACCTCAGTACTGCAATTCCACTGAATGTGAAGAGGAAGATTATTGAAATCTGATACATAATATTTTTGTTCCAGTCTTTCTTCAAATCTGTTTACACAACAAATCAATAGTGTTTAGACTACTGGTATGCTGTCAACTGTATTAAAAATGCTACTTTGTATTGCCTTTCATCTTCCTCTCTCAATCTGGTCTTTCAGGTCTGCAAGGCCTCCTACCAACAAGGAACAGTGACCTGAGATACAGATAAAAGTTCCTTTAAAATATGTGAACTCTATCTTTATTAAAAAGAAGAATAAGAAGAAAAAAGTCATCTACAACAAGGTCAAGGTAAAATATAACCCATTCTTTAAACACGTGTGTGGAGGCTACTTTTCATGCACTGGGCTCCTGACCGTTAATTCATTACTCAGCTGTACGCTAGCAAATCTAGAACAAGAAGCCACAGAGAAAGTGACATAAAACCCCCAAAACTTAATATAAAAGCAGGTTATGCTTTCATATTTGCTAAAGAATTCTGAAACAATGAAATGCATTTTAAAATTATGAATCTTTGCACATGGGCTTTTGACACTGACTGACTGCTGTTTGTTCTGAGAACACCAGATTCTCCCCACATACTGCAGAAGCTGGAGGTTCTTCCTGCTTACAAATCAGTTATCAAGATATATTAATAATAAACTCCTCAACTTTGGAGCTCATTGATTCATAAGGTAATTAATACCTCCTTTTTCACCTATTTAACTTCCATTTCCCCTTGCTCTTTCTTCCCACAGGCTTAGCAAGGCTCTTTCCTCTTAAAACATGCCTGTTTACAAGAAAAAGGGAAACAGAGTCTGGCATTCCTCCATATAGGCAAACAAAGAAAGACCAGACCTGTAAGTAGGAAATAGAACTGAATTTGTGCTGTGCTGTGCAGGAAGTGACAGACGGTGGCAACTTTTTCTTACAGTGATTTCAAATGAAGGAAAACTGGACTAAAAGGAGTGAAAGGATTGTTAGGAGAAAATATGAAAAATATCTCAAATAAATGGAAACAGATAATGACTGGTAACTCAAAGTTAGGAAAAATGGAGTTGTGTATGATTCTCTGAAGCTAGCAAATAACTTGCCTGTTAGTATGGGACTAATTATAGCCAACATACATAGAGATTCACAGTGCAGTGACTGTAAATAAGTAATTATCCCTGTACCTGTATACCAGTTAGTGAATCATGACTGCCTGTCACGTTATAGCAATTTACATGTTACAGGGTTGCTATGAAGGAAATCACAGAAGCCCAGTAGAGATGGCAGTAAAATCGTAACAACTAGGTTGGAGATATAAATGAGTAACAGTAATTTGTTGAGACTAAAGCCAACTGTACAATCAAAGAGTTGTTATCATTTAAACTGGTTTTCTTGCCCTTTTCACATTGCTTTCTCTATTACCCCCTGAACTACTTTTGTTTCCTCCCCATCTTCTCATTTCCATGCTAGCTCCTTACTTTTAAAACACCTCAAAGCAGTGTCATATTTTTGGCAGTATTTCTGACACAAAATAAAGTTTTAATGCTTTACCTTGCAGCCTGTGGCATGCAAATGCCAAACAGAGGGTGGCATTGGCAATCATACAAGGATTCCAGCCTTGAAGTTGTGCCCAGTGAGGCTTGTACAGCAGTGGCAAAGTACCACCCACTTCCTCGCTAGGACAAACTTATACAGGCCGTGCTCTTGCTATTGTTTATAAAAACGGGACTTCCTCAGCATCCCTGGGGAAACAGCAATAAACATATCAAGTAACCATTCACTCCTGCTCCTCCTGGGCCACAGATGATGCACTCTACTTAAGGACAGAACTACAGACCAGTCTGTTGAAATTCAAGAACACTATAGAGACTGGAAGGGAAAAACAGCAGGCATCGCTTTTT
>NW_010317300.1:0-2686 GCF_000700745.2 Antrostomus carolinensis | reverse complement strand
TATGCAGTGCTTCCTGAAGAAAACAACACACGGTACCATTTGTTGACAAGTTTACTTGACCAAATGAATGAGGAGAGGCTCACATGGGAATCACAGCAAGCCCTCCTCCAACAGCAAAACACTGCTGCAGTGACGCCTCAAAATGGAAATGAAATCGTAACAGGAAGAGCCTCAACTCAGTACAAAACAGTGGCAGAATAATGTGCAACTGAGGATGAAGGCGTAGTTTCCAGAAACAAATTGGGTTACGCAGAGAGAAAGGTGAGGAGAACGAAAGAACTCCCCTAGCAGGGAAAAGGCTATGATTCAATTTCCTTCAACTGCTGACTGACAGTAAGAAGAAGGGGGAAAAGCAGGGACAGACATGGCTTCCACTCTACGTCATCAACTTTGTAACTTTGTGAGCGTAACTTTAAAAAAATACTGGCTAGAAGAAGAACCAGGTATGAGGTTTTCTCGACCATCAGGTTTTAGTTTGATTTGCAGCATCTGTAGTTTTGGCAAGCCAACAACATAAGTAATCGTAATTGTGCCAACATTTTATGTTCGCTCCTGGCTTTTTGACACCAACAACCCACAGGCAGTATTTCCAAAGCTCATCTGACATAATTTGTGAAACAAATATGCAGACAGGAAAACAAAGACTGACAGGTTCAGCCTAGCACCACACTGGACCGTAGAAGTTTGCTGAGTGTAATGGAAATTAACAGGTGAAGACACGATCTTTTACCAAATTTCTAAGAGACTAGAGGGACAGCATAGACAAGAGCTACTGCAATATGGCGGTTAAGAAAAAACCTAATCTAGGTTAGTTAAAAATGTTAAGAATTCATGGCCCAGATCCACAATCCGCATTCATGTTTACCATCCTACTCAAATCACTAGGGTGCAACTTAGAACAAATACAGATGACAGATTCAGTTTGAGTAATGTTCTTCAGCCTCTTCTTCCCCTCTTCTAAAAACCAAGGCACCCATTAATGCCTGAACATAGTTAACGATGTACTGAAATAATTACAGAGCTACCATTAAAATAATGAACAATGTTTTTATAACCAAAAATAACCAAAGTTACTAGTAAAGGAATAGAAAAATACAAGCTGTTCTACTAACAACCAGTCTCATTCCAAGATTTTTCCCCCCACAGGGAAGAAGTGGTTCACTACTGATCTAGCTTCAAATCAGCTTCAGAGTCAACATCACCAGAATTTAATATTGTTGATCTTTCTAATGTCTGATAAGAAAATGGTTCGGGGATAACATGTTTGTTGAGTAACTATCTGCTAACCTGTCAGCTCAATGGCCAAAAATCACTCCCTTTGCCTAAGACCCAATGTTAGTTTTAGACTTTCCAAGGTGAAAGCAGAAAAGGAATGGGTGTTTAATTTCAGTCAGTCCTAAAAAGCAAAGAAGAAAGTACTTTCTTTGGTCATTTATCTGTTGATTAGCCTGCTCCATTTATGAAATCTTTGCTCTTGAGATTCCCCACACAATTAAAGGGCACTTTTCCTGTGACCACAGGGCACACAGGAATGCAACACACATCTTTCATTTATTCAGCAGTTATTCTAACTGTCTTCCTCTCCTCTTTTGACAACTCATGGTAAGGGAGTCGTATTTCACTAAAAAAAAGGAACAGCAGCTTCCCAGTAGGTTTTATTTGCAAATCAGATTTTTGCCAATTTCCTTAAGACAATGTATCAAGTATAGTTAATTTTACTTTGTTCCTGGCAAATATATCATGGAGACAAAAGTAAGAAAGTCATTACTTAAACATAAATTCTCTTAACTCGAACTTCTTTAAGAAATGCTAAAACAGGAAAACTCAATCGGAACAAGGTAGACACAGAGGGACCATAACTATGATTTCCAAGTCATCTTAATTTTTCCACATACATGAGAAATTTCATTTTTATGAAGGCCAGAGATTTTTTGTGTGGAAAAGCCTGACCCTCATGTTATCACGTAAAACATGTCAACATGACATTCTTTATTGTTTCAATTACATTTTTGGAGCATCAAAGCAATCGCTAAGTAATTCAAGAAGTGCTATGATCACATATGTCTCTCTTCATAAGGACAAGCTTATCACCTATTTTGATTTATTTCTTCAGACATGGAATGTGCACTCACAATGGTAGCAGTGTGGTCACAGCAGCAAAAAAGGGCTATTTAAAGCAGGATGGCTGGCGACATTCCTGTCATATCGGCCAGAGTTTTAACAACTTTTTAGAAGCATTTCCAAACGATTAATACATCATTATTATTTATCTGATTTATGAAAATTACAAAAAAATACATCAGTAAATCATATTTCTGTATTTGAGGAACTGATTATAGAAATAAATTACTATTGCCATCTAAATCATTATGGTGAGCTTCCTCACGACAGACAGCGCCTGGATAAGCAAGTTCTCAGCTGTAAATACCAAGGCGCGTTCCAAGGCGGCAGAGAGGGAGGGGAAGTCTCCAACACAAGCACAACTTGCTCGCAGGTTTCCTGAAGACCAGCCAGCGACTAGCACTAACAAAAGCCTTGCAGGACGCCCCCAAAAGCTCTTCATTGCCCAGCACGTACTACGACCGCGCAAAACGATGTTCACACACACCGCACGCTTCGCCTGAAAACACCGAAAATCAACAAAGGAGGGGAAAGAAAAGAAAAAAAGAAGAAGAAGAAGAAGAAG
>NW_010317299.1:16701-21271 GCF_000700745.2 Antrostomus carolinensis | reverse complement strand
ACCCAGTACTGACCCCTGGGGAACACCGCTAAAAATATAACTATTAAGTTGTAAAGAAAATAAGTTAAAATAAATAAATAAATAAATAAATTCTGAAATTGTATATAAATAAAATTAATTTTCATGAGCAACATTGTAATGCTTGATATCCTGCACTGCCTTCAGCAGTTGCCATTACATTTGCTGAAATGCCAAGAGCTGATATTGTAGTGAAATACAAAAATCTAATATGAATTCTGAAGTATTTATTAAACATAAATCTTCATGAGACTAAAATTATTAATTTAATCAAACAAAATCTTGCTGTACTCTTCTGTATTGGGTTTGCATGGCAAGGTTTTGGTAGCGGGGGAGGCATAGGGGTGGCTTCTGTGAGAAGCTGCCTGAAGCTTTCCCCATGTCCGACCCGACACAGCCAATGCCAGATGGCTCCAAGATGGACCCACTGCTGGCCAAGGCTGAGCCCATCAGTAATGCCTCTGTGATAACATAATTAAGAAAAAAAAAAGGGAAGAGAGGGAAAAAAAGCTGCACACTTTGAAGGTAGAAATGGAGGAGTGAGAAGATGTGAAACAATCCTTGCAGACACCAAGGTCAGTGAAGAAGGAGGGGGAGGAGGTACTCCAGGCGCTGGAGCAGAGATTAACCTGCAACTTGTGGTGAAGACCATGAAGACCATGGTGAGGAAGGCTGTCCCTCTGCAGCCCATGGAGGTCCATTGTGGAGGAGATGACCACCTGTAGCCCATGGAGGACCCCACGCCAGAGCAGGTAGATGCCTGAAGGAGGCTAAGACCCCGTGGGAACCCCGTGCTAGAGCAGGTTCCTGTCAGAACCTGTGGCCCCGTGGAGAGAGGACCCCATGCCGGAGCAGGTTTGCTGGCAGGACTTGTGACCCCGTGGGGGACCCACACTGGAGCAGTCCCTTCCTGAAGGACTGCACCCCATGGAAAGGACCCATGCTAAAGCAGTTCGAGAAGAACTGTCGTTCATGAGAAGGACTCATGTTGGAGAAGTTGGTGGAGGACTGTGTCCTGTGAGAGGGACCCCACGCTGGTGCGGGGGAAGGAGTCCTCCCCCTGAGGATGGAGGAGCATCAGAAACAACACGTGATGAACTGACCCCAACCTCAATTCCCTTGTCCCCCTGTGCCGCTGTGGGGGAGGAGGTGGAAATAGGGAGAGAAGTTGAGCCCGGGAAATAGGGAGGAGTGGGGGAGGTGTTTTAAGGTTTGTTTTTATTTCTCAGTATCCTCTGATCTGATTGGTAATAAATTAATTTCTTTTCGTTTTTTTTTCCTCAAGTCAAGTCTGTTTTGCCCGTGCCAGTAATTGGTGAGTGATCTCTCTCTGTCCTTATCTCCACTCACGAGCCTTTTGTTATATTTTTCTCCCCCCTGCCCAGTTGAGGAGCGGGAGTGATAGAGTGGTTTCTAGTGGGCATCTGGCATCCAGCTAGGGTCAACCCACCACATCTTACTTAAACCATTTGCATAAATTCATGGAAATACTTAAAACAGAGATAAGTTCACTACTATCTATACCTTTCTTTTAAAGCTTTGTCTTAACCTAGATGTTCATTAGATTATCAAGATGGTTTATGCTCTTAGTTTTGCAGAAGAAAGGCTGCATAAATCATCAGCAGAAGGGTGAAATGTGTTTGTATGCACATACAGCATTCTCTTGCATTAGCTTCTTTAATAAGTTGTGTATTTCTTCTGTTGAATGTGTATTTGTGTATATATTTATTGAAGGTGTTACATGTTTGATAGTGAAATTATGAACTGCTGGTTCTATGTTATACAACACGAGTTGTGATCTTACAATCCTGAGTAAAATTAATGGGCCAACGAGAGATTTGTTTGGCAAGGGGGAGAGGGAAGAATGTGCAGGGCTTTTTTTTTTTTTTTTTTTTCTCTCTGTGATAATAGTTATTGCAAGAAAGGACAGCAGTTGACCAACTCCCAGTCATGATTATCAAACTTGACTGCACCTTTAGTTATGCAAACAAATGAAATCATAGGATCCCTAAAGACCATTTATTTGTATTTCTCATAAAGGAACGGAAATCCTCAAAGCTCAGCATATTCAATGCAGAAAGGCAAGGTAACTTATTTATATCAAGCCTCTCTACTACACTATCTGTGTTTTCTAACACTTATGGAAAGTATTGCTGTAGTCAAACTTAATGACAAAAAATAGTTTTCAGGGAAAAAAATTGTAAAGCTATTACCCTTGACTTCTTTGAAGTAGTTCCATAGCAACTTTGGCTTTACCATAAGCTGAAAGTTTATGTTTGATATAAATTCCATTCCTATAGGTACAGAATGATCTGAGGTGAAAGGAATTTGGTGCAACTCAAGTCTTAGGTGCAAGGAGCTTTCAAGGACCACAGTTAAAACAGGAACATAAAAAATAGTATTCTAAATTAACTGCAAATGAAAATCATTCAGTATCAACTTGTTGAAAAGTTCATTTTAAGGTTCCTATAAAAACTAGCATCTAGCAGAATAGATTTTTCATCTCTAGTTGTAAGGTAAGAAGTATTTTGGTATTATTGTTTGACAACTTAAACATATTTAATTTACAAAACCTAACTTAATTTCATTAGAATTTTAACATTCATGATTACAACTGTAATTTGATGCAAAATTATTACATGCATGAAAATTAAATTGGGTTTTCTATGTTTGTCCTGTTAACTTCAATTTATTCTGCACACACTAATCACTGGAAGAGGTAATTAAAAAAAAATTGTTTTAAGCTTAGGGACTCTAATCCAGTATGTTACATGTTTTCTGTCACTGTTTATATTTTGAAAGTAACTGAAGTGCCTTTATCTGTATTTGTTAGCTAATGAAATCTTAGCTTTGAAACCTCCAGATAAATTTTACTGTAACTTGTATGGTGAATGCATTCTAATGTCTTTTGACATATTCATGGTTATTAATGTTGGATATCATTAAGGATGGTAAACTAATATCATTAACATTATTCTTTAAGTCTAAACTCTAAATTAAATCTTGCCTCATTAAATGGTATCCTTGGTTGTTATAATAAAGTGTTCCTTGGCTATTTTGATAGGAAAACAAAATCTGGGTAACTTCAGGCTGGCTCTTATCATTAGAGAATTTTGAGCAGTACAGCATTAATCAAGGGATCGGATTAAATCTAGTGGATCTGATTCTATGCAGAAAAACTTCTCATTCTTAGTTTCATGCTGAGAAAAATAATATAATCTTACACAATTGCAAGTATGTACTTGATTTAACAAATAATCATTTAGAGATAGATTTATCAAGTGTCTCAGTAGCTAAATGCTCCTATTTTGGCACATAAATTAGCAGTCTCATTTTCTAGAATGCTGGCAATTTTCAATAGAAATCATAGCACAGTTTTGAACAAAATTTAATATTTCCTTTATTGTTGATATGCCTGAACTGAAAGCATGACCAATCTTTAAATACTTGGTTTTAAAACCCACTCCAAACTGAAATAAATTAGGAAATTTCCACTGAATTCACTTGGATGTGAACTAATCTTTAACAATTTCTGCGTTATTACTTTGCAATGAATGTATAGTCATCTTTCTTATACATCTCTGCTTTACACCTGTAGTATGATTTTTGGATCTGCTTTTCACAGTCTAACTGTTCTGAGTAGCTAAAATGTGTGAAAGGTCATACTCATGTGTCCCAGTTAATAGGTGGGATGAATCTCACCCAGTGAGAATGTGGTAGGTCAATAGAAGGATAGTTAGTAAGTGTAATCTTTATACATCATCAAGCCATTTTTGTATCCATATCAATAAATTGAAATAAAAGTAAATTAACAAGCATACACATAATTATGTTCACAACTTAGTAAATGTACCACCTTTATAATGTAAGAAAGTTAATCAAGGCTCTCCATCTACAGAAATTTGTCATGACCATTTTATCTCCTTTTTGTAACCCTTCATCATCACCAGCAGCTCCCAGAGCTCACTCTTTGAAGATCAGTCCAGTTGAAGAGTCAAATGTGGGGTGTCAGGAATACCACCATCTGGGTTTAATCTAATTAAGATAATCAAAGAAATGGGAAAAAAAAAAGAAAATAGTGGCATGGCCTCTACCCTGAGCAATGGAAAGGGAATCTGTCAAAAAAGATTCTAGGGACTTCTGGACAGCCAGAATTGAAATTCAAACTGTAAAATCTCTTTTTGCCAAACATACCTGTGCAGTTATCCCAGGCACATGAAGATGTACAGTAGAAGGCTCCTGTTCAGCTCACCTCCCATTTGCACTTTCTTGTCCAGTAGGCTTTCTCTTGCATGTTAGAGTCAAAATTTAATTTCATTCCTTCTTTTTTTTTTTTTTTTTGTTTGGTTGTTTGGTTGGGTTTTTTTGTTGTTGTTGCTGCTAGTTCTGGAGAGGACTGTGTTTTATTTGTAATGTTTTTTACAAGAATAAAGTTGAATAATCTTTGAGAGAAGTGTTGAATTTGAGATTTGTGTACCAGACTAGAGTTAAGAAAATAATGATTTTCTCACATAGCTGAAGTGTTACAGGGCAGCTTTTTTCCTAAGAATAT
>NW_010317299.1:0-16663 GCF_000700745.2 Antrostomus carolinensis | reverse complement strand
GGAGCTACACCATTTTTTAACTGATACCTAATAATGAATATTGGTCCCTTTATGGCTCATTTGTAAGTCTTGTTCATGTTTGTCCTGAAGAAACTGATTCTCACAAAAACGGGATTCGTAATTTTATACTTCAAAACTAGCTATCATATTAGAGAAATGTTTCTTGTCTCACTTATAAATTTATGAAATTATAGTCCATAAGGTTTGTATGACACTTGCTTAAAAAACTATTTTGTATTCTTTCAGTATCTGAAATGATTAAGACTATGAAAACAGGTGAAACTCTGGGTCATATGGAGCTTCATGGCAAGCCTCCTGCCAAGGTAGAGCTTTACTCCAGATTTTTTCAGAAGCACAGGTACAAACACAAAGATTTATTCAACTATTTGTTTATGTGGACCATTTGTGTTTGTGTAGCCTTGTTTATAAAGGTCCTGAGTATGTAGCACCATTAAAGTGCTTTCAGGTGCAAAGCAGAGATAGTCCTTTCTTTCTACAGGTAAGGAGTATACTGTTTGATAAAGCTCTAATTAAGAAAGAAAGAAAAAAAATCCAAAACCCAACACAAAAAAATCACAGGAAGGTTTTAAATTTCAGTAATAAATGCCTTTTGTTACAGCTGAAGGAAGATAATTTTTTAATTGCTCAGTTTAGTCCCTTGACATCTGGAAAATAAAGACTAATATTTTAATATCTTATGATGACAGTAAATCAGCTCACTGAGAAAGTTTACGTTTTTTTCATATGCAACACCTCAAAAAGATGTTTACTGGTGTTTTGCCCAATTAAAAAAAAATAAAGCAAGCTCTCTGGATAGCTCCAAAGACATGATGATTGCTTGTAGCATTTAAACATTGCTAAACTTTTTTTGGAAGGGATTGCTTATAACTTTGCCAAAATATTTTTTAATTAATTGCGCAATAACAATTTAAGTCATTATATTACAACACTTCGTGGCATAAAATGTATGAACTGTGTCTGCATTTGGGTTTCAGATCTTGACAGAAGCTGAAGTAAATACAGTGGCCTCTCAGCATGATTTATCCTGATGTATTTATTCTCATTAGATATTTATCACAAACCTCAGGTGTCCACAGATCAATCTGTGTTCTGTGGGAGGCATTCAGAAGGCAGAATTGTAAACAATTAGTTTTAAGCTAGTAAGTATCAACAAAATTATTTTAATTCATAGTGCCTAATATTCTAACACTTTGAGTTTTGCATTTCTTTAATTGAAGTATTTTCTTATTTTTATCTTCAAATATGATTATAAATCACTTATTTACACAATAAAAGGGAAAACTATACATATGCACAATGTCATGGCTATTGTTAAAGAAAGTAAAATGCTTCCTTAAATGTTTTTAAAAGCCTGATCCTAGAAATCAGAAATCCTAAAAACCAGAAGTCTGTTAAATGAAAATTGTAAGTGACATGCTAACCTGGTCAGGTTTCTGATTCAAAATAAATATGCGAGTTTTGTTTTGGTTTTGTTTAAAATAATAATATATATTTTTTAATGACTAACCTTGTAGGGAAGGTGAAAGTGACTGACAACACCTTTACAGAAGAAATTTGTTCACAGTGTTTTCACAATTGGCAGAAAGGCACAACTTTTTAACTAGTGTTTTCAGATAGTATATCACTAGTTACTCAATGAAGCCCCGGCTTTAACAGGAATTGAAGTAAGACATTAAGTAAAACATTAGTGTTTATATTACTTTCTTGGACATCTTGTTCCAAAATTTGGTGAATGATATGTGGAAGAAGGTATCTGTATTAGATTTATGAAATAGCTGTGACAGGACAAATTTAACCTAGTAATTTTGAAAGGAGTCCAAAGGGCTTTTGAATATAACATAAAAAAACATTGCACAGTGGATGATAAATTCAGATTTTTTAAACATTTTCTCTACCTACTTCTGGAGCAGGGTTTAAGAACAAGTTTCTGAATAATGGCTTTTGGATGATACTGAGAATATAATTTCTGTTCTGTTCTAGGGTCTTTATGGATTTAGATGCTCTCTTGTTTCAGGGTCTCTTAGTCTGGAAAACTGATAGTATCTGTGACATACTCAGAAATTAGTGCCAGCTGTGATTTCATACTTAGAGATGTTTATATAATAAAAAAAATGGAAAAAGTATCCTAAAACTGTAAAGTTTTGATGAAGTTAGACCTAATTTTACTACCAGCTGACATGTCAATAAAAGTATCTGTTTCATGAGATAAACAGACTCTAATTGAAATTTTTTTTACAAGAATGTTAAAAATTTTAAATCATGGTTATGCTTAAAGACTATAGAATTCATTAATTGTTTCTGTAATTTGTGTTAGCATTTTTTATTTATTTTTATTCAGTCATTAATGCTTTCTGGTGCTTTGAAAATATAAACAAGATTTGCAATTTTTTTTTTTTTTTTCCCCCATTTATTCTTTTCATCTTCCTTTTTTCCATTCTTTAGATTTCAGATTGTCTTCTTTGGCATACCTAGTCACAAAATAGAAAATAAATGTCTCTGGTGCTTTATAACTCCCAAACAAACAAAAAAAAAAAAACCCAAATAAAACCAAAAAGTGCTTGGACAAGTTTATCTTTTAATCTGATCTTATTCAGTCATTTGCATCATACTGCATTACAGTATAAGAATAGCTTAACCAAAGCTTTGATTAAGCCTACCACAGTTCTGTAACAAATTCTTGCAGTTCTTTGAAAAGATTAGTTAAATTCCTCTCACTCAGAGATAATGGAGAAATTTTTGTGTAAGTAAGTTCAATATCAGAATTATAAGTTGTTACGAATTGCTAACTTTAACGGACTAATGCTGATTCTACTTCACTTAATGAAAGTGTCCATTACAGAAGCTCTGTTTCTTTGATTTATTCTTCTTATGTCAGACTAAATAAGAAAAATCACACTTAAGAAATTTTGTTTGTAGAAATGCATGAAAAAGTAATACTTTTTTTGTTTGATTTTTTTTTTGTTTTTTTTTACTGCTACAGAGGTAGTTGGACCTTGTAAAAGTGGGCCTATATATTTTTTTTTTTCTCTAGCAAGTGTTCTCATAATATAGGTATGACTGGGAAAGAAGTATAGAGGAGTGAGAAGAGATTATTTGGTCTATGCCCTGAGTATGTCCTAGTAGAGATCTGGAAATGCGATATAGAACATTGGTCAATAATGCGCATCTAGTTATTTCTTTTACATAATTTTACTTGTATGGAAACTTGAAACAATTTTGTAACTTTCCATTTTAAATTTCAGTATGGAAATTTTTGGCAATTATGTCCCCATGTAATTTATACTTTTTTAGATATGTGTTTAGAAGTAAATGGAAATATGTTAAACAAGATATCAAGATAAGATCTGTGAAAGCCTCAGGTAATGGAAATATTACAGAAACTGTTGTCTATATGAGCCTTTATCAGCAACACAGAATTGAAGAAAAAAATCTGAAACTGAAAATATGTTTAAAAAATTCTAAAAACTTTTATATCTGTCAATGTTGGAGATAAAATTCTCAACCTACAGATTTTTTTTTTTTTTAATTTTGTAAGTTTCTATTTTATAATTATTTTCATGGCATAATTGAATTTTCAGCCTCTCTATTAGAGACAGACTTCTGTGAGCAGAAAGTGAAAAAGTGCTTATACATTGCATATATCTAGCCTACTACATGAAAAATATATTTTATTTTCTCTCACTTTCTCAAGTCCTTCCTGTTAAGTTTTTTGTTATTTTAAACCAAGTTAAAAATGACTGGGTTAGTAAATACACATTGTATTCCTTAAGTATCTATTTGGAAAGAGATCTAGTTTTAATCATAATGTTAAAGGATTTTAAAACTTTCTACAATTGTTTCCTGAGTGAGAATAAGTTTAAATTTAGCAAGGTCTTATCTGGAACGTTTGGTACAGGTTTTCATAATCAAAAATATGAACGTAAATGAAATAGGTTAAGAGGACTGATCAGGGCTCTTTGTATGAGAATATTCAAGTTGTTAGCCTTCTTAGAAGTTAAGTGTTTATATGGTTTGTGGTCCAAAAGTTAAACATCAAGGAAGAAAGAAATAATTTAAAAAGACAATGCTGATACAGGATCAAGTGGGTATAAATTGATCATAAGTGTGTTAAAACTGACAAATTTTCTAAGCATTAGAAGTTTTGGAACAGTGTTCTGAGAAGAATTATAGGGCAAACATACTGAATTTAAATAAATCTTGAAGAATTTCTCATTCCTCTGTATTAAAAAAAAACAAAACAAAGTGAATCTTCAGCTTAACTTTCATCAGACACATTCATCAGTAAGGATCAAAACTGTCACACAGTTGTGTGATACCATGATTGCACATAATACCATGATTGAACTGATTTCTATGCATACCAACCTATCGGGCTTCCCAATTTACCTGAAAACTGACCCTGAGAAATATGGCAAATTAGGGTATAATGAACTCCAAATTGCTATTTTTGGTTGCTTCTTTACTTGATGCCTTTGGACACTGTATGTTTTAGAGACACTTGATAAAAGTATTAAAGTAAATTACTAGAATATTCTTTTCAGATTAGAATAATTTCTGAAATTTTCTTTTTCTTAATTGTTAGGAAATGTAAAGTCAAGACTGAGTGCTTTTCCAGCTAGGTATTATGACATCTCAGTTATTTCTGGAAAGTTTATAGCTAGTGGTGTCAGACTGGGGAACTGCATGATTTTTTTTGTCAATCTCATGACTAACAACACATGCTATTATGTTGTGTTTTGTAATGTACTTGCAGTATTATGCCACTTACTGTATAAAATATATTTCCGTTTTAAAGAAAAGCACTTCAGAAAAGCCATATACATCAACAGAGAAAACATGGCTTCAAGTAATAAGGAGTCATGCTAAAATAACTTTATAGAAGAAACAGAATATGCTTCTGTTGGGTAGGGATATGCTTATCTTGCAACACCAGAACTATTTTGATATCTTTAGTGATGAGGTGTGTGAGGGTCTCAAGACTATTTTCCATTTCAAAGACAGAAGATAAAAACAGAATGGTTAAGTTACTGAATATATGATATTGGAAACATTATTGTGACTTCAATAGAATTAAACTTTTAATCAGAATCTTTAACTTACTCAACAGCAGCAGACTACAATGTTTCTATCCTAACATTAGGAGGACATACGTGACTGGTTTCGTGATCTGCTGCAAGCTTTTGCTTCAGGTTTCTCCCATAAAATGCACAGGTTTGGACAATGTCTAAATAATTTATATTTGGCTTACAAAGGTGGCATTTCAGAGGATGGTTGATTGTGGGAGTTCTCTTATCTGTATTTAGCATATGCAAATGTTGCCTCATGAAAATAACTCACCAGCAAGCACCCAGTACTATTCAGCAGAGTGTAAGACTAGCTTTAAACAGCAACCCTTCTCATGGAAATACAGTTTTGGTTCAAGATTAGGTTTTGGGGGGTTTTTTTGAGTGATTTTTTTTATTTTTTATTTTTTTTTTAATAATAAAGACATGGTACAGAGAAAAATGTAAAGAGAAAATAGGAAAAGTAGAAATAGGAAAAGTTGTGGAAATCATGAAAGACATTGCTTGGATACTCGTGCTGTTTTAAAATATTCATAAATTAGGAACTTGTCTGTTTCATTTGCCATGCCTTACGTTTCATAGCGATTTTCATTCCTATGTGATCAAATTCTTTTCTTTAGACAACACAGAGCATCTGATTGAAAAAAGAAAATTAGGCTGTAATAGAAGTGAACCAGGATTATCTGCTTCTTTCAGATAACTGCCAGCTGACACTGTAATTGCAGAAGTCTGTATCTTGAAGCATTAGCTAGAATATTACAAGAAGCAAGATCTAGTGCAGGAAGGGGAAGTATATAACATAACCAATTTAATAACTTTATTCCATTTTTGTTCCCCATATAACTGTTTTTCTTCCCTATGAGAATAATACAGCATTACCAGAATATAATAATTTGTAAACTTGCAAGCATAACTAACCTTTCTCTTTTAGATATTTAGAGATTCCAGTATCCTAATACTTGTAATATTACTTGTAACGATTTTTTAATATATTCCTAATACTAAACTATTTTCATTACCAAAATTCATATACTCTCTACTAACATGTTTCTATTAAGGGAGTTTTATGTATACACACACAAGTGTATATATGCACACATATTTACGTTAGAAAACCCTCTACTTTTAGTCAATGCAATGTGTTTGGGAAATGAATAGCTTATATGCAAATTACATGCAACTCTTACTAAGTTTATAATTTAAATTCTTTATCAGTCAGATTTATTTTCAGTTTAATTTACATTAAAGTATTTCAATCTGCTGACGTGGACTATGGTTAGATTCTATTATTGTTTATGTTTCCATAAAGTTTCTGTTATTAAACATAATAATTTAGATTTGAGGTTGTGTTTTTTGTTATTGGCTTTGGGAACACTTAACTCCTGGATTGCTATGTTTTTACATTTTACATGTCTAAAATCTGAATTGACTCCCCATGTTTCAAGCGTTCCTTGAAAACTGTCATTTCTGTCTGTTTCTAAAGAATTTTTAGCATGCAGAAAAAAGTATTTACTAAAGAATGTGTGACAAACAGAATACTTTCTATATGATCAATATGATAATACTTTCAATAGGGAAAATGATTTATTATTAAACTGAGGCCTTGGCTATCAAGAACTAGGAAATGTCTTTTGAACTTCGAGTCCTCATGGGATGAACTTGCCTATGTGTGCAGGCAGGGGTTGTGCCTGTACTGTTGTTCTCCCCAGTTTTCTTAAAAAGTCACTGGGGCAATAAAATTCTTCTAATCATCTTTGATTTCCTCTGTTTTTTTGTTTTTGTTTTTGTTTTTGTTTGTGTGTGTGTGTGTTAGTCAACTGCATGTCCTTTTTAGAGGACAATTGTAAGAAAACTGAAAATCAGGGAAGTCTAATTTTTTGTTATATTGCTGATGATTAAATGAACAACTTGTTTTAATCCCCTATTCCTCAGTCAAATGATTTTTTTTTTTTCTGTCATGTCAGTAACGTTGGTCTGTACATCATCTTTCTGGTATCCTGTGGAGAAAAGTTTTAAGCCCTTGCAAAGTCATAAAGTCACAACTAATGAGTTGCTGGTAAGCAGACAGATTTAATTTAGGCAGCAATGGCTAGAAGTTAATAACTATGTTCTAGTTTTGTGGGTTTTTTGTTTGTTTTTTTTTTTTTTCATGCTGTAGACTCTTAATGATATTTTGGAAATTATTATAATAAGAAACCTCTAACTTTGCTTCTAAAACAAGTATTGCAGTGTTTATTGCTGTTGGTGTTTATATAAGACCTAATGGCACATTTGAGAAGGAGGCTCAGAAATTAGAAAACTGAAAAGAAAATCCAGTCATAAGCAACTACCTTATTATTTGTCTTTTATTAAAAAATAAAAGAGGGGCTGCAGGTTTTTCATTCACTGAAGTTAACCTTCAAGGATAGCTTGTCTCTCTTTTAAAAGATTAAAAATTCTCTTAATTTAATATTAACAGATTTGGTACTCTTCTATCTTTATAATATATTCTAAGGCAGTATTGTGTAATTTCTGTAACAGCAGCTGTATTCAAGGTGTTGTTCTAGCTTTAAAATTAGAACTATAGCAACATAGTCTTGTACTTTCATTTGTTTGCAGTTACTTCTAGAGATGAAATACAATTTCATTTTGCATTTGGATTTTTCTCTGCTACAGAATTCATAAATGAATCTAAGGGAAGCTTAATTTTTCGCATTGCAAACAAATATATTTATCAGGGCAAATGATGAATCTCATCTACTTTATAATACAGAATTGCAAAATATTGAAAATTTATGTTAAAAAAAACCCTGACAAAAACAAAAGTTTTTTTTGAGGAGTGGAGGAAGTACACCTCTTTTCCCCATTTATTTTCTGAACTTAAGATTGATCTTTTCCTTTTTTTTTTTTTTTTGAGCAGTGTGAGTTTTCAGTAGGGTATAATATGTTGGACCATTTAGTCTGTAGGTTTTATTCTTTATTTTCCTGGCTCAAAGAAACTCATTCATGATGTCCTTCTGATATTCAGATTCCAAGATTTACCCAACTGTATGTTGAAAAACTTACCTTCTCCAATTTGATAAGCAGAGGCACGTATATATGTCAGAGCTCTTCCTCAGGCACTAGCTCAGCCTATCAGTACAAGCTTGTGAATTCATGTTTCCAGCTTGGCTTTTCTCTAGCAGTTTAACCCAAATTTCATATGTTGTTATCTTTACACAAAGTGGCAAGGAAATAAAGTAATATATTAACTAAATGCGTATCATGAGGTACTCATATTGCTTAATGGGGACTATACAGTCATACCTAGAGAAGATCTTGGAGTGTTAAGAAAAGTACAGAGCCAGAGCTGTTTCTGTCAGGGGCTGGAGTTGAAGCAGGATGTTTGATCACATATGAAATGCAAAGTATCTGGATTACTTCTACAAAGAAGTGATCAGAGTATCTGGAGATAGAAAAGATTATCCTCACGGAAAACAGCCACTACAGTCAGGAAGTCCTCCCACCCCACACTGTCTCCATCCAGGGTTTCTGTAGCAGCCATGAAGCTGGATTCCAGCCTCATCCACTTGCTCTTGGGCAGGAAAATGTACAACCTGGGCCAAATGCCTCCGCACATCCCATTTCTACAAAAGATATTGAGTCCTGCCCAGGAAGCAAATAGCAAATAGCTTGCCTGCCTCTGTTCCCAGCATTGCTAAGGGTCCCCAAGCACACACAGCTGCGATCTTACTGAGCTTCAAAGTGACTCAGGCACCTGGGTTGTTGAGCAGCAGCTCCCAGAAGGGCTGCGTCTTCAGCTGGCTGCCCCCAAAGCTGGCAAGCTCCATGATGCTGCACATCTGTAGTGCTTGCCAAGTTCTCTGGGCTACTTACCATAGGAACAGGCAGTGAAATATCTATTTTGTGGGGTTTTTTTGGTGTGAAAATAAAATGTAAAATTATATTTAGATTTTAAACACATTTTTCCTGTAAAATCTACAGAAATCTTCTAAGAAAAAATGTGTTCAGTTAGGCAGCTTCATTTACTGCCTGTTAAGAAGATTCATTCCTATTTATAAAATCCTTCTTAAAGAAATCTTTTCAGGATTTCTTTGCTCACTTAATTATAGTTTAAGAAAAATTAAATTGACTTTCCTTAATATGGGGGCTTATCTCCACTATTACTTTCTTAGAGTTTGGTTTTGAGTGTGTGATCAATCTATACTCATCCTAGAGAAAATGTAGAAGGAAATTCAACTGACAATGCAGAAGAAATATGTTTTTGGTATTTACTAAAATTTAGCAAGAGCTTTTTTTATAGTAATTTTCTGCAAGGTCTTAAACATAAAACTATTCAACATTAAGGTCTGGAGCAGAAGTGCTGTTGGTGTGTTTTCCTGTGGTGATTTTTGGATCCATGATGGTTTTTGTCTGTAAAATGTTGATAAGCTATATTTCATGTCCTCAGAAATAACGGTCTGTTTTGTTTGGAAAGCAGTGCTTGTGCTTTTCTCAAAATAGTATTTGTCATTGCACTGAATTCAGATGTTCTGGACTATAAGGAAAAATCCTATTTATCATCATTCATTATAGCACATGCATCAACTCTATTTAAGAATTGCATATCTTTGACCATCATTTTTGTAACTTTGCCTAAGTTATTCACTTATTCTACAGTTTAAAATACCAGTTAGAAATATATTGAATATCCATCTGGCTATCACTAAAGTCTTGTGTTCTCCTCAGTTTCCTTTCCAGCTTGTGCTGTGTAATAAGTTGTCTTCTTTGACTTTACCTTTAAGAAAAAAAAGAAAAAAAAAAAAAAAAGGCAGGAAGACCTTTACTGTCACTTTTTATTCCTTTTCATGTAACAGCAGAGTTTGGAGATTAGTCGTTTTGCTTTATAGAAGTGGAAACTAGACACGTGCCATTTTTTATATGTTCAAAACAAAATCAAAATAACTGTAACCTTAAAAACCATAACGTAAGTATTCTCCTGTTTCTGAAAATTAATCATATTTTGGTTAAAAAAAAAATCCACTGATTTAAAAGCCAAATTTGAATTCACTATTATTTTTCTACTAAAAGGCTGAATGTTTAGGAATGTTAAAAAGGCTGTGGTTGAGAACTGAGAAGTCAAAATCAAGAATTCTTTTTTCACAAGAGACATTTTTAATCCCTTCCTGACCTGTTTTTGTCATTGTCTTATTCCTCAATGCCTGTTTTCTTCAAACTCAATGATTAATCAATCATGGTTTTTCCTTTTGAATTTTAAGAAATGCTTTTCTTTCTGTGCTGAACACACTACTATGACCATTCCTAATACAACAAACCACAATATTATCTTTTCCTCTAAGAAAAGAAAAAAATGAAATTAAAATTAGTTCATCCTATGAACTCTTATGCTGTCCTTAATGACTACAGGGAAGACTAAACAATCATGTCAAGTTTGAAACTCAGTTCTTCAGAGAAAGTAATTGCAAAGATGCTTCCATTTTTCCACATCAGCATTACAGAGTGTTTAGGTGTAAAGATCTTTTGGTGAATAAAATACTGCAGCATAGTAATTTTAGTATGCCTATTTGATTTCTTTCCTCTCTTATATTTTTCAAACAAGAGTGATCTCAGACCATTAGAAGTCAGGTTGAGAATTCAAAGGACTTTCTGCTAATACTTTGTTTTGTTATCAGAAAGTGAAAGCATTTAACTTCAGCTCATGCAACTGTTTTGGACTAGCATGTTACCAACACAGACTGATGTGAGCGTAACTTAAACCATTGCTCTTTAACCTGCTAACTGCCATATTTTGGGTAAAATCCTGTTTCAAGCAAAATTTGTGGGATCTCTGCCAGTACTTTAAATAAGGCAAGGATTTTTTTTTTTTTCTTTTTGACATCTTTGAAGAATTGTACTGGCAAATGCTCTGCACTTGTTATTAACTGAGCGTGTATAAGATGTAGTATCCCTGCTGAGTGCTTTTGAGAGTCAAGGGAGCTCTAAGCAAGTGTGGGACAGACCTGAACCTATAAACAGTTGCTGACTGAGGATGGGTGTTATTACTGTTGCTTCTTATAATGACATGAATGAGAGAAGTTTCTAATTTTAAAACCCATCCATAGAATTCATCAGAACAGATAGAAATTGAAGTTTCTGTATAATCACGTAAGTGTCCTGGTCATAATGGCATTCTGTGGAATGTTTTTTCTTTGACTCTGTTTATTTTCAACTCTGTATTAGCATGCTTTCTTTAATGCTTTTAAAATAAAAAAGAAAGAAACTTGTAGTGAAAAAAAATATAATTCCGAAAATATATTTACACAATAAGAAAAAGCAGTGGAGGAAATCTTTCTAGCTGCAGAGACTTAGACTGGAATGAACTACTGTAAATAAATACAATGAGGAAAGAATACAGAGTACAAAGAGGGAAAAGAATGAGATGTTGAGTGCCAGTGAAGCTGTCATAGAAATAAATATACGATAGATAAACATATAAGCAAGTAAGCTCCCTATGTTTGTCATGCAGTAGTGGAAGATGAGATAGAGACAGGAAAGGGGTGCCTCTGCTGAGGAAACTGAGCACTTCTGATGTGCATTCTGAATTCACAGGATTTTTTTTCTGCTGACTCAGAACAGAGAACCACATGCAGCTCCAATAGATAATTTCTGGCTGTCTACATCAGTAGAAGGCACACATCCAGATGGCTTTCCCTATCTTTAATACGTAAATTTCAGTTTCTAAAGTACAATGTATTTATGCATGACTCTATATGCCTGCTCAGTTGCAGTAACTCCAGTAGGGACATTTTTGTTAAAAACAAACAGCAAAAAAACCAAACCCTCTCAGAACTTAAAGCAATATATTTGGCAATTAATTGAAACATGTATGTGCAAATAGTGCATGCTGCAAACTTTTTAGCTCTTGAAGAGCTGTTTTTTAAATTTCTTCAGAAATGGTTAGATATTTGATTTCCTTGTCCTGTGGATATCTTATGCAGACAACATTTTGAAGCACCAATTAGTTGATAGCAGAAAGAGTTTGTTTTATCATTTTGTCATAAAAACACTTTCTGAGATGGTGAATGCTTTGTGGGGGAAAGAAGCATTTTGTATTAGAGTCTTGCAAAGAAAATCAATTAAAAATATTTTGAGATTTAACTGTGCAAGGAGGCTCGACTTGCAGGACTTTAAGAATTTTGGATCTTTATGATAATGATCAGTGTAGTAAATCTTAGATCACCTACTAAGTTAAATGCTAAGAGATCACTGGAATACTTTGTGATATCTTCCATTTGAGAGTTCTATACTAGACCTAGTGATGTGAATTACTGCATTTATTTAACAAAATAATTATCATAGTGTTTTCTACAATCTACTTACCACATCTATTAGATGTCTCATTTTAATTAGTCTAATTCATTATTGGGTGTTAGATTTCCAGAGAAGGTTCTGTAATAGTAGTAAGTAATTATGTATATGTAGCCTTCGTGATTTATTATCAGATCTTAATACTATCCAGCTTCAATGAAGAAATTTTGTGTGCTTTCTGTATTTTAGTTCATGTGTGCTTGTGCATGCATATATATATTTTTTTTTCTTTCTATTTTCACAGAAAGATGAAATCTAAGTGCTTAATGGTTGTTTTCTTAGCTTTTCACATCAGTGCACTTAACAGGCTGTAACTGCTGTTTCCCTTACTTGCTTGGCTGTTTTATTGACTAAAAAACTTAGATAAGAATGATAAATTATCTAAAACCCTTTACAACATTTTTCTTATCGCATGGACTCTGCCCATCATTGTCTCTTCAGACTATTTTTTCCTTCAAATTAACTACAGCTGTTTCCTAACTGCAATAGATAGATATCCATATACTATAGTATATAGGCAATATCCAAAAAACGTACTCAGCTAATTTGAATGTTATCCCACATTTTAAGTGTAACTCAGGGAAGAACTCAGTCACTTACTCAAGGTGATGTATTTATTAATGAAATCAATATGCTGTTTTGAAACAGTGTTCATATGCATCCCCTTAATGTTACACATGCCAGAGAAATTAGGTTTTTAGCCAGTTTTGTCCATCTAAAAAGCCAACAGCTTCTAGGTCCAGGTGAAATTCTGGAGTAATTTCCAGACTGATTTCAGACGTAATATAAATCATCTTGTGTTCTCTTTTTCTGTTGGCCACTTGTAGTATGTTTCTGAGGGAGCGGAATAAAGGAGGATCATAGAATCGTAGAGTTATAGTATGATTTGGGTTGGAAAGGACCTTAAAGATCATCTAGTTCCAACACTTCTGCCATAGGCAGGCATACCTTCCACTAGATCAGGTTGCTCAAAGCCTCATCCAATCTGGCCTTGAACACTTCCAGGGAGGGGGCATCCACAGCTTCCTTGGGCAACCTGTTCCAGTGTCTCACCACCCTCACAGTAAAGAATTTCTTCCTCATATCTAATCTAAATATACCCTCTTTCAGATCAAAACCATTACCCCTCATCTTATTGCTACATTCCCTTATAAAGAGTCCCTCCCCATCTTTCCTGTAGGTCCCGTTTAAGTACTGCAAGGGTGCTATAATGTCTCCTTGGAGCCTTCTCTTTTCTAGGTGAAACAACTCTATCTCCCTCAGCTTGTCCTCATAGGGGAGGTGCTCCAGCCCCTGATCATCTTTGTGGCCCTTCTTTGTACTCACTCAAGCACGTCGATGTCTTTCTTATTCTGGAGGCCCCAGAGCTGAACACAGTACTCCAGGTGGGATCTCAAAAGGGTGAAGTAGAGGATGACAATCATCTCCCTCAACCTGCTGACCATGCTTCTTTTTATGCAACCCGGGATGTGATTGACTGCACACTACTGGCTCATATTCAGTTTTTCATCCATCAATACCTCCAAGTCCTTCTCTGCAGGGCTGCTCTCAATCCGCTTGTCAGCCAGCCTGTATACATGTTTGGGACTGCCCAGACTTAGGTGCACGACCTTACACTAGGCCTTGTAATTCATGTGGTTCACACGAGCCCAACTCTCTAGCCTGTCCAGGTCCCTCTGTATGGCATCCCTTCCCTCTAGGATATCAACTACACAACTCAGCTTGGTGTCACTGGCAAGCTTGTTCAGGGTGCACTCAATCCCACTCTCCATGTCCCCAAAAAAATGTTAAATAGTACTGATCCCAATAAGGACCCCTGAGGTACACCACTTGTCACCTTGTCACTGGTCTCCACCTGGACATCAAGCCATTGATTGGATGACCATCCAGCCAATTCCTTTTCCACCAAGTGGTCCACCCATCAAATCCATGTGTCTCCATTTTAGAGACAAGGGTGATGTATGGGACAGTATCAAATACTTTGCACAAGTCCAAGTAGATGATGTCAGTCTCTCTTCCCTTATCCACCAATGCTATAACCCCATCACAGAAGGCCACCGAATTTGTTAGGCAATTTTTTCCCTTACTGAAATCATGTTAATTGTCACCAATTACCTTTTTTCCATATGCCTTAGCAACATATTTTCCAGGAGGATCTTCTCCATGATCTTTCTGGGCATACCGGTGAGACTGACCAGTCTGTAGTTCCCCAGGTCTTCCTTTTTTCCCCTTTTTAAAAATCAAGGTTATGTTTTCCTTTTCCAGTCACTGGGAACTTCACCACTCTGCCATGACTTTTCAAATACAATGGATAGTGATTTAGCAACTTAATCTGCCAGTTCCCTCAGGACCTTCAGATGTATCTCATCAAATACCATGGACTTGTGCACACTCAGGTTCCTTACATGGTCTTGAACCTGGTCTTCTGCTACAGGTGAATGGACACAAGTGGCAAAAGCTGGGCTGAAAGCTTTCTGAATTACAGCTGAATTGCATGACATATGAAATTTATTATCAGACCTTTTTTGATTTTCTTTTTTAACTACTAGTGAAATATTTACTTTATCAAAATGTATCAGCTGAAGTACTGAATTTAGAAAGAGACCCCAATGAAAACAAATTTCTTAGGTGGCTTACTTTGTCTTTTTAATTTTCGAAGACTATAGCAAGTGTCACCAAGGCAGTCTGTGAGGGGAACACTGTTTTCCACTTGGTTATAATTCTTCATTTCAGAAGAAGAAAAGCAAAACCAAAAAAGCTTTAGTTCACTGTATCATTGTGAATTTGCATCCAAACACAAATTTTAAATCTAAATTAAAAAAAATCAAAGCCAGCCAAAAAATAAATATTTTTCTGACACTCCTTAAAATGTGTGATGGTGGCATGCGCTAGTTGCACTAAATGTAATAGAAAAAGAGGAACCAATAAACTGCTATCTGATGCAGAGTAATACTATTTAAAACTAAGTCCCTGTGACCTCAGCAATATAAAAATTAGGAAACTACTATTGGTGGTTATGGAATATCAATAAGAAGTGGTCGGAAATAATGAAATAAAGATTAAGAGCAGCATAGGAAACCACACTGGCTTTGACATTCTAACTGCAGAGTGTAGAGGTACCACTTAAAATCTAATCCAGCAAAACTGATGCCAGTGGGAGTTTGCTGTGAAGTTCAATGAATATAAGAAAAAATTTGAACTAAATCAGTTTAAAATGATGACTTCATTTTCCTTTTTCTACCTTTCTCTCCTTTAGACATTTTGTGTTTTGAAAACTGAGCTGTGACTCCTTAAGCAGAAGCCTCATACTGGCCCCTGTATTTCAAGAGATCACCTATGCATTTCATTAGTTTTCAAAAAAGTTGTTTGAAACATTGTATTTAAGGTATGTGGATGGATGCCCAGCATATATTAAAAACATAAAGCTTTCTACAAAGAACCATGCATTCATCAGGTTTTCATAGTTGAAGAAAACCCATCGGTCACTTTCAAATTAGACAAAAGATCCGAATGAAATGCTGCTTAGAATTGGCTTTAAAATGTACATCAATTTAGATCCATCTGACAACTAGCAGTATTTCATAATATTAAACTTTACCACAATATACCCCACTTGTGTGATTAAATGATGGCTTATTCCCACCTCATATTAGCAAAAGACAGGGGCTTTAAAATGTATTTATTGCTGCTTTACAGTTGCAGCTGTAGCATGCAATACAAATCATAATGAATCTGTCTTTTAAAACATCCTTTCTTTGGAAAAAGTGGTAGCACCCTCTATATTCATATTTTATCCATAATAAGAAAATAGTAATCCTTTCTGGGCATGAGAAGGCTTATAATTGAGCATACTTAGGAATCCAAACCAGTGATGTTTAGGAATTAGTTCTTAAGGTTCACTTCATTATGAAAGCAATAAAGAGCAAAGACCAACTGTTACAAAAATAAGTGGTAATGCAAAACAGATGTTATAGTACCAGAGAGGGCTATGCTTCAAATTAATTTTAATTACTCCTGACTGCACCTTCTAATGACAAATCTTGTTTTCTGCTCTTCATTCTGAGTAGAAACCATACCACCTAGCTGCTTTTGAATGCATCATTAGGCTGAAGTCTTGCTGGTTTTAAAACCTGTTAGCCTGAGACCAAATCAGTTTTGGCCCATGAGTCTTCAAAACATAAATGTGTGGTGGAACAGTTTTTCAACAACCAACGAACCACAAGATTTTCATGGAATCATAGAATCATAGAATG